>NC_046162.1:92876349-93176349 GCF_011064425.1 Rattus rattus
AAGCATCTCTTTTATAAATAACTTATGAGAGAATGTATGATAATTAAAAGTCTTTATGACTACAAGCAAGCAAAACATAAAAACAAAAAAAACAAAAAAGAGAGACACAGCCTTGATGCAGCACAATCTAAAAAGCTTTAGAACAAAAAAGAGATAGATCATAACTCCCAGACTAACCAAGTAGGAAACAAAAAGAACTACAAAAGAATCAAAAAAAAAAAAAAAAAAGGAGCTGGTTCTCGAAAATCAACAGGATAGATAAACCCTAGCTAAATCCGTTAACCAGAGGGCACAGAGACAGTATCCAATTTATCGATATCAGAAAAGAAAAAAATATACAACAGAAACTACAAATTAAAAAATTATTACATTTCTGCAAAATCACTGGGAATTACAAAATAATCATCAGACCATAAAGTTTACATCAGAATAAACTGAAAACGGAGGAAGGATGATTTTTCAAACATGCAAAACAGGTACCAAAATTAAATCAGGATCAGATAAACCACCTAAACAGTCCCATAACTCCTAAAGAACAGAGACAGTCATTAAACGTCTCCCAACCAAAAAAAGCCCAGGACCAGATGGGCTTGAGGATGATTCACTGACCAAGATCTCACACTAATATTTCCAATGATCACAGTAGAAACAGAAGGAACATCACACCCAATTCCTTCTCTATAAAGCCAATAATTATGCTTATATCAAACCACATAAGACCAACAAAGAAAGAAAAATCAATCATTTCATAATATAACACAAATTTTTCAAAGAACAGAATTATCATCCATGACTGGCAGTTTCTAATCATGATTATTCTATTAAAAACAAAAAGAATATTATCTCATTAGAGCGATACTAAAAATCACCACCTTCTATAAACAGTACTGAATTCATATTCAAACATAAAAACAATATACAGCAAACCAGTAGCCACATCAATCAATTTTAGAGAAATCAAAATATCCTGAATAAAAATCTAGGACTAAGGGAAGATGTTCACCTTCCTAATACTATCAACAAGAATTGAAGAACGACATGGTAGCGGAGGTCAAGATGTAAATTGATAGGAAAAAAATAATATTTACTAAAAGATATGAGGTATGCTGCTAATCAAAAAAAATTTTAACTCAAACTTTACTAAACAACTTAGCAGAATGAAAATGAATCTGAATACCTTCAGCTAAAATTATTTAAAGAATTGAAAATGATATACTGCAAACAATATAAAATACCCATGCACTACCCAAGCAAATGAAAGATCTATATACAAGAACTTCAAGCCTCAAGAAGAAATGGTATATTATTCAAGATAGGTTATTCCATGTTTTATGATTGCCAGGATTAATATTGTTAAAATGGCTAAATTGTCTAACAAACCAAATGTAATCAGTAGGACAGAAAGAGAGGAATTTGTAATTGCATTTATAATAATGAAAACGAGGATAGCAAACTATCCTGCAACAAAGAACTTGTAAATCACTATCCCCTGACCTGCTGTATTACATAGAGCAATAGTGATAAAAACTGTATACGGCATAAGACAGGATTCAACAGAAAATAGAAACCACATCTCAGAATGAACCCACACATATGGACATTTGACCTTTTGAAAAAGGGGGAGCTAAAACCATCCAGGAAAAAGGATGGGCCAATTATGGATCAAATTGAAGACCAAAAATCTGATCATTTTCATGAAGTCCAAGGACCAAGACTCCAGACATACCTAAACTAATAGAAGAAAAAAAAATGGGAAGAATCTTGAACTCATACACTACAAAATTTCTGAACAAACACCTAATGTTGAAACTAAGATCAAGAATCGACAAATGGGACCTCATAAATTGTGTAAAGCTAAAAGACATTGTCATTAGGACAAATATAATGAATACAGAAAAGATCTTTATCAATCCTACATCTGATAGAGGGCTAATATCCAATATATACAAAGAACTCAAGAAGTTAGACTCCAGAGAATCCAACAACCTAGCCAAACAAAGTGAGTTAACAGTAGCTCCCAACTATATTATTGGTAACACCTGAGAAGCAATTCTAAAGAAATGTTAAACATATTTAGTCATCAGGGAAATGCAAATCAAAACAACTGGAAGATTCCACCTCACACCAGCTGGAATGCCAGGATCAAAACTCAGGTGAGAACAGAAGTTGTCGAGGATGTGAGAAAGAGGAACACTCGTACATTGTTGGTGGGATTACAAGCTGGTACAACCACTCTGGAAATTAATTTGGAGGTTCCTCAGAAAATTGCACATAGTACTCACCTGAGATTCCTGCAGATGCTCACACAAGATCCAGCTCATAACAGAACCAGTGTCTCTAAATGAGAAGATGAAAATTATGGTATAATGATCATTAAACAATGATTCTCATGAAATTACAAAGGCAAACAACTAGGAAAATATCAACTTGAGTGAGGGTGTAATCTAATCACAAAAAATATATATACATTCCACTGATATGGATAGCCTAAAAGCTAGAATAACCTGTTACCATCCATAATGAAGCATTAATCAGTCTGGATGTCAAACCCTGCTTAGTTGGGGGAACAAAATATTCATAGGAGGAAGGATCTGTTTTATAGAGTCTGCTCCCACCTGGGTATCCAGCCTATGTACAGACAGCCATCAACCAGACACAATATTGTTGATGCCAAGAAGTGCATGCTAACAGGAGCCTGATACAGTTGAAATCTCCTGGAGAGGCTCTGCCAGAGCCCCAAGAAATAATAGAGGAATGCTAGAGCAAACTATTGAACTGAGAATGGGTCCTATGAAGGAGAAAGATCATATTTTGAAGGGTTACAAACCTCAAGGCCAACCCCAACCAGAAAGCCTTGGGAGACTAAAACAATCCAAAGGAGGCTACATGGATAGACCCATGGTTCCAGCTGCATATGTGGCAAAGGATGCATGTTGGCATTAATGTAGGAGAACCCTTGGACCAAGACTGTACCCTCCAATGTAGGGAAAATGTCAGGGCAGGATGCAGGAGGGGTGGGTGAATGGGTCAGGGCAGCATACCCCATAGAAGAAAAACCCCATGGGATGGGGGGGTTTATGGACAGAAACTGGGAAAGTGATACAAGACGGAAATGAAAATAAAAAATATCAATTAAAAAAAAGCTGTTTCATTGAGTATCCTCTACAAGAGTTGTCATTGACTATCACCCATATTGCCATTTTCTCCTGATAAAGTAGCTTCCCTGTAACACTGTAACCCATCGTGTGGTGCCCCTACCTCCTGCCCCTCCCCAGTTCAGCTTTCATCCTGCACCCCGTAAATAACACTGTCTGAACCTTTCTGCAGGAATGCAGAATCCACATACGGCCATGCAGACGCCAGCTGCGATAACCAAATAAAACCTCCTGTGTTCTCTTCGCCCAGTCTCTTCTTGCCATGGAAGCCGGTCCTGTGACTTCCTCCACCAGCTGTTGAATTCCCCAATGCACCCACTGTTTCTTCTCTGCTTGTGTGTGTGTGTGTGTGTGTGTGTGTGTGTGTGTTTCCTTGTTAGAAAACATTTAGTTTTAAACATTTTAGTTTAATTTTAGTATTTATAACATACCTATTCCTACTATATTCCTAATCTACCTCGCATCTTCACTAGACATGGCTAAACCTCCATGAGTAAGCACGTCTCCAACGCAGAACAATGGTCAAGAGCTAATGCTGAGCTCCTATGTTTACAGTTGTTCCTTCAAGCGACGTAAATAGTAATAATACTGATTGCCTAGAAGAGGTTGGAAAATACAAGGCACCTACGACGTAGAAAAAGAAACCTTACTAAAGTTTCAAACACACATTGCACCTCACACAATAATAGTGGGAGATTTCAACACCCCACTCTCATCAATGGACAGATCATGGAAACAGAAATTAAACAGAGACGTAGACAGACTAAGAGAAGTCATGAGCCAAATGGACTTAACGGATATTTATAGAACATTCTATCCTAAAGCTAAAAAGGATATACATTCTTCTCCAAACTTATGGACACAATGAAAGCTGTGCTAAGAGGAACCCATAGCGCTGAGTGCCTGCAGAAAGAAACAGGAAAGAGCATATGTCAGCAGCTTGACAGCACACCTAAAAGCTCTAGAACAAAAAGAAGCAAATACACCCAGGAGGAGTAGAAGGCAGGAAATAATCAAACTCAGAGCTGAAATCAACCAAGTAGAAACAAAAAGGACCATAGAAAGAATCAACAGAACCAAAAGTTGGTTCTTTGAGAAAATCAACAAGATAGATAAACCCCTAGCCAGACTAACGAGAGGACACAGAGAGTGTGTCCAAATTAACAAAATCAGAAATGAAAAGGGAGACATAACTACAGATTCAGAGGAAATTCAAAAAATCATCAGATCTTACTATAAAAGCCTATATTCAACAACACTTGAAAATCTGCAGGAAATGGACAATTTCCTAGACAGATACCAGGTACCGAAGTTAAATCAGGAACAGATAAACCAGTTAAACAACCCCACAACTCCTAAGGAAATAGAAGCAGTCATTAAAGGTCTCCCAACCAAAAAGAGCCCAGGTCCAGACGGGTTTAGTGCAGAATTCTATCAGACCTTCATAGAAGACCTCATACCAATATTATCCAAACTATTCCACAAAATTGAACAGATGGAGCACTACCAATTCCTTCTATGAAGCCACACCATTTTTATACCTAAACCACAATAAAGACTCCAGCAACAAAGAAAGAGAACTTCCTCTCAGACCAATTCTTATGAACATCGTAGATTAAAATACTCAACAAAATTTGGCAAACCGAATCCAAGAGCACATCAAAACAATCATCCACCATGATCAAGTAGGCTTCATCCCAGGCATGCAGGGATGGTTTAATATACGGAAAACCATCAACGTGATCCATTATATAAACAAACTGAAAGAACAAAACCACATGATCATTTCATTAGATGCTGAGAAAGCATTTGACAAAATTCAACACCCCTTCATGATAAAAGTCCTGAAAGAATAGGAACCAAGGCCCATACCTAAACACAGTAAAAAGCCATATACAGCAAACCAGTGGCTAACATTAAACTAAAATGGAGAGAAACTTGAAGCCAATCCCACTAAAAATCAGGGACTAGACAAGGCTGCCCACTCTTCCCATTTATTCAATATAGTTCTTGGAAGTTCTAGCCAGAGCAATCAGACAACAAAAGGGAGGTCAAGGGACAATAGATCGAAAAGAAGAAGTCAAAATATCACTATTTGCAGATGATAAGGATAGTATATTTATGGATCCCAAAAAGTTCCACCAGAGAACTACTAAAGTTGATAAACAACTTCAGCAAAAGTGGCTGGGCATAAAATTAACTCAAATAAATCAGCTGCCTTCCTCACACACAAAAGAGAAACAAGCCGAGAAAGAAATTAGGAAACGACACCCCTTCATAATAATAGACCCAAATAATATAAAGTACCGTGTGACTTAACAAGCAAGTAAAAATCTGTACAATAAGAACTTCAAGACACTGAAGAAGAAATTGAAGAAGACCTCAGAAGATGGAAAGTATCTCCCATGCTCATGGATTGGCAGGATTAATATAGTAAAAATGGCCATTTTACCAAAAAGCAATCTACAGATTCAATGCAATCCCCATCAAAAATACCAATCTAAATTCTTCAAAGAGTTAGACAGAAATAATTTGCAAATCTCATCTGGAATAACAAAAACCCAGGATAGCCAAAACTATGCTCAACAATAAAAGGACTTCAGTGTGAATCACTGTCCCATATCTCAAGCATTAGTACAGAGCAATAGTAATAAAAACTGCATGGTATTGGTACAGAGACAGACAGGTAGACAATGGAATAGAATTGAAGACCCAGAAATGAACCCACACACCTATGGGCACTTGATTTTTGACAGGAGCCAACCATCCAATGGAAAAAGATAGACAGCAAATGGTGCTGGTTCAACTGGAGGTCAAATATGTAGAAGAATGCAGATCGATCCATGCTTATCACCCTGTACAAAGCTTAAGTCCAAGTGGATCAAGGACTTCCACATCAAACCAGACACACTAAAACTAATAGAAGAAAAACTAGGGAAGCATCTGGAACACATGGGCACTGGAAAAAATTTCCTGAACAAAACACCAATGGCTTATGCTCTAAGATCAAGAATCGACAAATGGGATCTCATAAAACTACAAAGCTTCTGTAAGGCAAAGGACACTGTGGTCAGGACAAAACGGCAACCAACAGATTGGGAAAAGATCTTTACCAATCCTACAACAGATAGAGGCCTTATATCCAAAATATACAAAGAACTCAAAAAGTTAGACCGCAGGGAGACAAATAACCCTATTAAAAAATGGGGTTCAGAGCTAAACAAAGAATTCACAGCTGAGGAATGCCGAATGGCTGAGAAACACCTAAAGAAATGTTCAACATCTTTAATCATCAGGAAAATGCAAAAAAACAACCCTGAGATTTCACCTCACACCAGGAGAATGGCTAAGATCAAAACTCAGGTGACAGCAAATGCTGGCGAGGATGTGGAGAAAGAGGAACACCTCCATTGTTGGTTGGGTAGACTGGTACAACCATTCTGGAAATCAGTCTGGAGGTTCTCAGAAAATTGGACATTGAACTGCCTGAGGATCCAGCTATACCCCTCTCTGGGCATATACCCAAAGATGCCCCAACATATAAAAAGACACGTGGCTCCACCATGTTCATCGTAGCCTTATTTATATTGTAGCCAGAAGCTGGAAAGAACCCAGATGCCCCTTCAACAGAGGAATGGATACAGAAAATGTGACATCTACACAATGGAATATTACTCAGCTATCAAAACAACGACTTTATGAAATTCGCAGGCAAATGGTTGAACTGAAAATATCATCCTGAGTGAGCTAACCAATCACAGAAAGACATACATGGTATGCACTCATTGATAAGTGGCTATTAGCCCAAATGCTTGAATTACCCTAGTTCCCTAGAACAAATGAAACTCAAGACGGATGATCAAAATGTGAAGGCTTCACTCCTTCTTTAAAAGGGGAACAAGAATACCCTTGGCAGGGAAGAGAGAGGCAAAGATTAAAACAGAGACTGAAGGAACACCCATTCAGAGCCTGCCCCACATGTGGCCCATACATATACAGCCACCCAATTAGACAAGATGGATGAAGCAAAGAAGTGCAGACCGACAGGAGCCGGATGTAGATCGAACCTGAGAGACACAGCCAGAATACAGCAAATACAGAGGCTAATGCCAGCAGCAAACCACTGAACTGAGAACGGGACCCCTGCTGAAGGAATCAGAGAAAGACTGGAAGAGCTTGAAGGCTTGAGACCCATATACAACAACAACAATGCCAAGCAACCAGAGCTCCAGGGACCAAGCCATCTACCTAAAGACTATACATGGACTGACCCTGGACCTGACCTCATAGGTAGCAATGAATATCCTAGTAAGAGCAATTCAGTGGAAGGGGAAGCCCTGGGTCCCTAAGACTGAACCCCAGTGAACTAGACTGTGGGGGAGGGGCAATGGGGGGAGGGGGGGAGGGAACACCCAAGGAAGGAAGGGGGATATATAGGAAATGACTGAATAAATTCAAAGCAATTGGATTTTATTGGTCTAAATGAAGACATAATTCAAACCTATTCTTATTGAGAGTGTGGCACATGTTCAGTGTGTGTGTCTGTCTGAAAAAATGTGTGTTCATGTGTGTCTGTGTGTATGTGTCTGTGTGTATCTGTCCACCGGTTCGTGTGTTCTGTGTGCTGTCTGTGTGCATGTGTGTGTATGCATGCATGTCTCTGTGTGTGCATGTGCATCTGTGCATGTGTGTGTCTGTGTGTGTGCATGTGTGTGTCTGTGTGTGTGTGTGCATGTGTGTATGTGCATGCATGTCTCTGTGTGTGCATGTGTGTCTGTCTGTCTGTCTGTGGTGTGCACAAGCTCCTATCATTACCATACTGTAGAATGCGTTGGTACCTGACTACCTCGGCCTACTGCAGTAACTCTCAGCAGGATTTTCAAGCTTGTCCACAGTTCAGGGCTGGTCCTGTTAAATGAGGAACTTCTATTTCCTCCTCTTTTATGTCACATCACCACTTCAAGTCATATCACACATACTCCTGCAAGTGTGAGGTGCTTGTGAGGTGCAACATGAAATGCGTAGGAGACTCCTTTTGTTTTCCTGTGTGTATCTGACTCTTGCTTAGCCTTGCTTCTGGAGCTAGCTGGCCTGTGGTAGCAGTGTTTCAGGAAGCTGCTGCCTCCCCTCTTCATGTTAGCGGCCTGAGCCCAGGACATACGCATGACCGCTCATCCATCGCTGGACACTGGATCTGTTCTTCAGTTTTGGCCCTTGTGGACCTTGTTGTTAGGACAGGAGTATGAAACATCTGTGCTTGAGGGCTTGTTTACTTTGGGTGAGTCTAACGAAGTGCAGATTCCTCTTATCCGTCTATCAGACCTAAGTCTGTCTACTGGAAGTAGTCACTCATGTCATTTCTGAGACTCAGCACCATCCATTATTGCTTTTGTGCAGAGCACAGCTTTTGCTGCTCCCCTGCATCCCAACAGAAATGAGATAGTTTCTCGTGGTTTTCCACTTACGCCTCTTAACAGTTAGTGACAAGTCTGGCCATCAATCATCCATATGTGTTGCACACCTGCTGCCCCTTTTGTCTTTGTTCTTTATTGAAATTTACACGTGTCTCCGTGCCTATTTTATTTTCGTTAAGGTAGGCGTAACTTGTGTAACAGTCCTGATCTATGCCAGATCTCACAAAGTCCAGGCTGGCCTTGAACTCCGCTATTGCGGTCCTCCTGCATTTGCTCCTCCCAAGTCCTTGGATCGAAAGGCATGTGCTCACCACCGCCCAGCCTGTGCAGCCTAGTCGTTTTTAAAATCTGCTTTTCTTTCTCTTTTGCTGTTGAATTATAAGGAATTATTTATACATTTCTAGACATTAAATCCATAGTTCTTACCTCCAGCTGCGCTATCATCCTGGTGATACTGGGTTTTGTATAGCATGAAGGTTTAATTTGATGGAGCCCAGTCTGTATGTGTCTCTCGTATGTGTGTGGTCATTGCCTGCTTTCACATCATAGCTAAGAAATAATTGGCAAAACTCAGTGAACACAAAGGTGTCTCACGTCAGCTTTCACGCTTGCAGTGTTAGTGTTTGCGATTTCGCCCCCGTGTGCTGCCAGGCACTCGGCAAGGCTGCGACCATGCCATCTGCGAGGTCTACAGCTGTCCCACCAGCAGCCGCTAAGGAACCATCCTTCAGCACAGAAGTTGCCTCGCTCTCGCGTTAAAAAGTCACTCGGATCAAACTGGTAAAGCTTCTGGGTTCCTGCAGGCCAGTCAGAGTCTGTTCTGAGTGCCACCGGCTTATAGTGCTGTTTTCTGGTTTTTACTGTAGACTCTCGGCCAGTAAGTTCTTTTTCCTTCCAAGGAGGAAGATGCCCAGAACTCCAGTCAAGAACCCAGAAGTGGTGGGTTATGGGGTTGTGACATTGATATGTAGCTTTGGGAGGTTGCCGGCCAGCTAGTCTAGATTACTTGGCCATGTTCCAGGTCATTAAGAGACTCTCTCAAACACAAGGTAGAAGGCACCCTGACCAGTCAGGCTACCCAGGTTAGCTTCTAGCTTTCTTATATGTGCACACACGCATGCACACTCTAACACCTGCACACAAGTGTGCACCAGCACTTGAAGCCAACCGTGATACCCACATTACTGGACCAGTATACTCCTGTATTTTACAGGTATGGAGCATGTGTGTGTGCGTAGTGCACTGTGTGTATCGACATTTATCCCACACACTAATTTATTATTTTCATGCTGATTTGTTCGGATCGCTTCTGAGGGCACATTTTCTCCATTGAACTGACTTCTTTACCACTTTGGACTCTCTCTAGTTCTCAAATCACAATCTTTTACTGTTTATTCTTGAAACATTGTGCCACACTGTGGCTATTGTGGTTACCTCAGTGCTTTCCTTTCCGACCATTCTACCTTAGTGCTCTGCTGTGCTACTTTACAGTCAATTTCTCTTGAAGCACTTTTAGATGATGCGCAGTTGTGCACACGGGAGTCCACCTGTCACAGACAAATTTTATGTGGACAGTACATAAGGACCCTCATCACGTACGCTCCTCTCTCTTAAAACATTTAACATTTCTGTCTGTTGGGAGTGTCTCAGACTCCTCTTAGTTCCCATATAACTTTCTCAAATTGTTTATTTATTTGCTTTTTCCTTGGAGGCAGGATCTTCTATGTAGTATATGACAGGCCAGACCTTGCTACAGGTAGACCATGCTGGCTGAAACCTCATAGAGACTACACTGACTCTAGTTGCTACCAGTGTGCATGCCTGCGCCTACCTCGGCTATCAAACAAAACCTGTACATGTATATAGTGGGTGACTTGGCAGTAAACCCATCTGTTGGGCTTACTGGAGATCAACGATTTATTCTCCTGGGTCTCTTGATTTAGTTCCTTCCTTCATCCCTCCCTCCCTCCTTCCCTTTCTTCCACCCTCCCTCCCTCCCTCTGTCCTTACCTCCATTCTCTTCCTTCCTTCCTTCCTTCCTTCCTTCCTTCCTTCCTTCCTTCCTTCCTTCCTTCCTTCCTATTCCCTGATTCAGAAAGCTTTATTTTGACTTGGTCCAAGACTTGGAAGAGGCTCAGAGGTTACCTGGTGGCTTAAGAGGTTTGTTAGGTAGAGGTCCTAAGGTTATCTGGTGCAGAGCAGAGGAGGGAGAAACTTAGAAGATGAGGACACCTCTTCAGGGTCACAAGGCGCCTAAAGAGTGAACCACTTAAAGAGATATTTGTCCAGAGATGGCTAGAGGTAACTGGCTGGTTCTTGGCTAGTGGTCACTGCCTGCCTATGGAGGTTAGTCGGGTCATTGTCCGCCTTCTCACTGGGTCTACATCCCTCATCCAGGAAGTGACAGAGATGAGGGTCTGTGTGCAGCAGGCATGGGAATGAAGATCCAAGAAGGCCTGGTTCAGGTCCTTCTCCAGGGCTGAGGCAACTTCCATGGCCACCTGGCTTGGCCCCATTCATCTTGTGGAGATGGCTTCTCTGTACATCCTGGAAGAGTACTCTGGCCCGGGTTCATTCTTCAGCTTTGAGGGGAGCACGCTGGGCGCTTTTCTGCTTCTCCCTGCACAACTTATGAAGCAGCGGTCTGGCACCACGGGTTGTCCAGAGAAGGTAGGTGTAGGAGTGTCCATAGGCGCAGGTTGCAGGATCGATTCACGGCAGCTTCCACTTCGGTGGAATAATTCTGAGGAAGCTGAGAGGTCCCATTGATCTGCAGTAGGGAAGCTAACCAAGTGAAGAGATGGTGCTGGCTTGTCCTGGGAGCTGAAAGGAGTTAGAGGATGGCTCCTGAGGCTGTCTGCAGCTGGAAAGACTAGAAGGTGGATGGGGCCATCAAAGAGGGAGTCCCAGCCAAAGGCCATTAAAGCAAGACACAGATCCGTGGGACCTCCAAGGTGCTGACCTTTCTCTCTTTCTTACTGGATCTCAATGTTGTAGCCCAGACTGGCCTTGACTCACCTTTTCTTTCCTGCCTCTTGCTGGACTCTGAATCTAGGACTGCTCCTTAGTGGCCTTTGAAATTTGCATACGACTCTTTTTGCTGTTCTGGTTCCTCGGAGCTTGGGACTGAACCCAGGGCCTTGCGCTTCCTAGGTAAGTGCTCTACCACTGAGCTAAATCCCCAACCCCCCTCCCCCCCTTTTTGAGACAAGGGTTCAGGCTATAACTCTGGCTGGCCTGCACCTTGCTGTGTAAGTACTAGGATTAAACCATGCTCTATGCCTGCTTCTTGTAGGCTCTTAAAATGTTGCCTAGGCTGGCTGCAAATTCAAATGTGACTGCCTCCTCATTCTCCCTCGGGAGAACCTGGGTTCTGGTTCTAGGTTTTTCTATTTTTGTAAAAATTTTTCTTGGGAGTGGGAGCTGGGGAGATGGCTCAGCAGTTAAAACTACTCCCTGCTCTTCCACAACGTCCAGAAGTCAAGTCGGGCGGCTCAGGAATGTTTGCACAGTTCCAGTGCCCTCCTCTTGCCTTCACTGTCACCCCAACACACTTGGAAAGTGAATGCACGCGCACACACACACACACACACACACACACACACACTGAAAAACATGATCTTGAAATTTTGCAATGAGCTCATGTATTGCTTTGAGCAGTAATATTATATTAACAGTATTAAATCTTGAATTCCAGAAATGTAAGATGCCATTCTGTTTTATTTGATTTTTTTCAGAAATATATTATAATTTCCAATGCACAAACCTGATATTTAATATCTATTCTTTAATATTTTATTCTTCTGAAATTATGACAAAACAGAAAGACCACTATCTTATTCAGGTTTTAGTGTTCAGTTAGTATTGCTAAGTATGCCCTACCTTGTGGTCCAGTCAGTCTTCAGCACCCCTCATCTGAGAACTTAAGCTCTGGTTAGAGGCATGCTTCCCCTTACACCCTTCCCTGCGCCCATGGCAACTGCTCATCCACTCTCTGTCTTTAGATTTGACAGCTCTGGGAGCCTTGTATGAGTGATCTCTTTGTGGATAACAGATTTCATTGAGCATGTGTTCTAAGAGCTCATGGATGTTATGACATGTTAGAGGTGTATGCATCCCATTTTCTTATCTTTTTATTGTAAATTGAAAGCTGCTTTCGCATGTTGACTGGAAAGGTTAATCCTGCTTTAAATATGAGCACACAGCATATTAGGGTACAAGGACTGCTGCAGCATTTAAGACTGGGTGGCTTAAAACAATGGTGTGGCTTAAACAATAGTGATTAATCATAGTTGGAAAGACTAGATATCCCGGAATCAAGATTCTGCATGCTCTGTTGCTGTTGCCTGAGCTGGGGACCACACCCAGGGCCTTGCACTTGCTAGGCAAGCGCTCTACCACTGAGCTAAATCCCCAACTCCCCCTGTTGCCTTTCTATGTGGTTTGTAGATGACTACTTATTTTTTTCTTTTCCCTTTTCTTCTCCTTTTTATCTCCCTTCCTTTGCCCTCCCCTCTCCTCCCACCTCTTCTTTCCAAGAGAGGGTGTCATAGAGTACCAAGCTGGTTTGCTATATAGCTTAGTACAGCTTTACACATCTCATTTTCCTGTCTCTACCTCCCAAGGGCTGGAATTACCACTGTACCAAAGGGAGACAGGGTCTCTCTGTGTAGATCATGCTTGCCTAGAACTCACTGTGTAGATCAGGCTAGCCTTGAACTCACAAGATCTGCCTACCTATGTCTGCCCAGAGCTGGGGTTAAACCAGTGTACCACCGTGCTTGGCCACACTGGTTTTATTTGGTGCTGGGGACAAGTATGACTTAGGTGATTAGGGAAGCTCTCTACCAGCTGAGCTACATTCTCCATTTAATGTATCCTTTCAAAGAAACAGACTCTAGAGAACTAGGGGAAAGTGTGTGATGGGAAGAGGAAGCTCAAACAGACAACTAGGCATGGGAGAGCATCACCAACATTGGCTCACCCTGTGGGTTAGGACTTCCAGGTAGGAAAGTGGGGTGGGGGAGGGGCGAGCATGACAGGCTGTTGTCTACAAAGACAGATATCTGTTTGTAACCTCTGTTTGATTCTTTTGTGTCCATACCCTGAAGGGGATCACTGGGTCATCTGAGAGTTTAATTTAAGACTCTTTAAGGGCTCACCACGGAAGTGTGACATTGCTTTATATACCGTGAACAGCATGTAAGCATTCCACTTGCTCTGTTTCTTCCAATATGTATTTTCCACGTTTGATTTGCATGTGTATACGTGTTCTGCAGGTTCTGGGGATGGAACTCAGGTTTTGTGGCTTATTCAGCAGTGGCTTTACCTCACGAGCCTCCTCACTTGCCCGCAACAGGTATTTCCTGTTTCCTTTAATAACGGCCACTCTAATAGATGTAACTTATTCTTTTTGATGCTATTGTAAATGAAATTGCTTTTTAATTTCTTTTTTCAGATTGTTAACTGTTATGTACAGAAATAAACTCGTCCGTGCACACGTATGCAGTTGTAGGCACCCCTGTGCCTGCACAGAAGCCAGAGGGGGACGTCAGGTGTCCTGCACATCACACTGCCTTGTTCCCTGAGACAGGGTCTCTCTCTGAGGAAGGAGACTGCATGGCTAGCACTCCCCAACAGTTCTTCCCTCTCTGCCTCCACACAAATGCTGGGTTACAAGATTACAAGGCACGGCCATGGAGGCCAGGTTCCATGCCCCCGTCCTAATCTAATGCTTGCACATAAGCTTTCCTCTCCGTGCTGCCAGCTCCTCACATAGAATAGCTTCTTAGTACTAATTCCGAGCGCTACACCGCCTGTTCCTCAGATGGAGCTGTGGAGCCGTGGGTGCAGAGTGCTGCCATTGTAGGCAAACACCGGTGTGCCTGTTCTATGTCCTCCAACTTAGCTGAATGTCTTCCATTCATCCTGGCAGATTTTACCTGGCTTATTCTACGTGGAAGACCACGCCTCCGTGACTAGAGATGATTTTACTTCTTCATTCCCTCCTGAATCCCTTTCACTTTTTTCTCTAATTGCTCTTCTCAGAACTCGAGTGCAGTCTGACTAGACGATGAGGCAGAAGAGGGCATGTAGGCTCGCTGAACAAAGAAAATGAAGGCAACTTTGTAATTTAGTTTTGGTTTGACCATAATACAGCATGTTTTTGTATGGAGTGCAGCCTTTCCTGTGAGGATACAGAGCACTAATTTGGTTCCCACGTGAAGCACAGTAGCCTATTGAGTATGAGAGGAGACCATATGGGGCTGAAAGCAGGGTGTGAAGCCCAGAGTGTAGGAGAGCATTATCGGACAAGACACCTAAACAAAGGTGTGGTCAGTGGCAGCGGGAAGCCACCCCACCACTAGGAGGCAATCCCCAGCTGTCTCAGGGATAGACTGGACGTCTAAGCCGGGTTCTACACGTGTCACCACTGCAACGCACTCGAGGGGAAGGTTTGCAATTTAGGAATCAGCATGAAGGGAAACCGTATAGGTTAAGTTTGTACGTTTCCTGCGGTGCTTGGCTCTATTGATAAGAGTCCAAGAGACTCACCATTCACGTGTTAAGAAGGAAAGAGAAAGCTACCCATGGCCCTCCCTGAAGAGCAGACTGGGACACGCCCTACTCCTCGACCCCTTCACATTCACAGCTGGCAAGCGTCCTTTTCGTTTTAAGTTGAGGAGATTTGGTCCCAGAGGCATCTCGGTTAATTTCTTCGAAGAGTTGAGTGCCAGAGCAGTCTACGGACAGGTTCCTAAGAATGGGGCGCCTAGTGTAGGCAGCCGGTGTACACACCAGCATAGCTGTGCTCTGTAAAATGTCTAGTTTAGGTCTCTACCACACAAAGCTAACTCTGCAGCGAGCTAGACTGGCCTTCAGGCAGCGTGTTCGGTTGAGTCAGAGCAATTCTTAAAGTGATGCGATGTTCCAATGACTGATGAGCCCAGAGCTGCTCCCTGACACTTTCTAGCAACGGCTGGCGTCACTCAGCTGCATTAGCTTCCTCACCTGAGAGGTCAAGCGATGCCGCCTGACTATGGAGGGTTTTGATCCACGAGTAGTGGAAGATAACCATGTGCGTGCTTCTTTGCTTGTTTTTACCGTACCTTTGTTTCCTTTACTTCTCTGCAAATCCCCTTGAAGACAAATAGACCCAGATGATGCTCTGTCATGCTGTGTCACCAGCAAAGGCTGAGAACATAGCACAAGCTGACAAACTTCTCTGTCTGACAGAGACTTCTCTGTCTCTCTCTGTCTCTGTCTCTCTCTGTCTCTGTCTCTGTCTCTGTCTCTGACTCTGTCTCTCCATATGTGTGTCAGAAAGAGAGAGAGAGAGAGAGAGAGAGAGAGAGAGAGGTTTTATGTGTACCATGAGTATGAAGGAGTCCACAGAGACCAGAGGGCCTTGACTTACCCTGTCCTGAAACCACAGTTGGATCTTCTGCGAGCGCAGCATGCACTCCTCATCCCCGAGCTACCGCTCCAGCCCAGCTACGCCCTTAACGATGTTTTCATTTAGCTATGGTTTTGGTCAGTCACGGTGCCCTAAGTCAAATCCTTATTTTTAGGGAAGCAGTGTCTGTAGCAGAGTGGCTCTTCCTCCCATTGAGCTCAGTACCTCACCTTTCTTTGAATTGAAAATAAATTTTATGTGATATATTATGATCATGGTTTCTCCACTTTCATCTTCCAACTCACCCAACTCTCTGCCTTGTGTCTTAGTCAGGGTTTTATTGCTGCGAAGAGACACCATGACCAAGGCTGCTCTGATTAAAGAAAACATTTAAATATGGCTGGCTTATAGCTTCAGAGATTTAGTCCACTGTCACCATGGTAGGAAGTAAGGCTGTGCAGGCGAACATGGAGGGGGAGGAGGAGCTTAGAGTTCCTGTACCCATGAGTTGTTAATTCACTCTGAGCTTCTGGTGGTAATGGCATTTTTGACACCCACCAGGAGTTCTTCTGGATTACGAATGAAAACAGACATTACACGACATTGCTTGACACACACACACACACACAGACACACACACATACACACACCATACACACACACATTTCTCTCACACACATCCACACACACCTGCAGTCCACACAGACACACAGGTCCCACACACCACACACAGACCACTCATCACACCACACTCTCACACATTCGCACACACACACACACTCTCACACAGACTCACACACACACACACACACATTCTCTCCACACACAGCACACACACACATTCAGGCACACACACACGTACACATGCACGCATGCACGCACACGCACACACACACAGGAAGGGGGCCATAGGATGGACCACACTGTGAAGAAGCAGGAGGGTGAGATGGCCGTAGGAATAAAGGTGCAAAGGGAGAGCAGCCCCTGGGAAGGGCCGTCCAGAAGGAAAGCAGCAAAGATAAAATAGAGATTTAGAAAGCGTTCACTCAGGAATGCTGGACGGGCTGTGTGCAAGCGGTGGGAGGTTTGAAGTGCCCACATGTTAAGCTGTTATAGCTCATTAAATATAAAGGTCTTGTGTGTGTGTGTGTGTGTGTGTGTGGTGTGTGTGTGTGTGTGTGTGTATGGGAGTGTAAGTGTGTGTGTGAGTGTGTGTGTGTGTGTGTGTGTGTGTGTGTGGTGTGTGTATGAGTGTGTGTGTGTGTGGTAAAGGCGAGTGTGTGTGTGTGTGTGGTGTGGAGGAGTGTGTGTAGGTGTGTGTGGGTATGTGTGTGTGTATGGTGTGTGTGTATGTGTGTGGTGTGTGTGGTGTGTGCGTAATGTATATGTATGTGGTGTGTGTGTGTGGGGGGTGTGTGTGTGTGTGTGTGTGTGTGTGTGTGTGTGTGTGTATGTGTGTGTTGTGTGTGTGTGTTTGTGTGTGTGTGTGTGTGTGTGTGTGTATGTGTGTGTGTGAGTGTGTGTGTGTGTGTGTGTGTGTAGTGTGTGTGTGTAGTGTGTGTGTGGTGTGTGTGTGTGTAGTGTGTGTGTGTGTGTGTGTGTGTGGTGTGTGTGTTGGTGTGTGTGTGTGTGTGTGTGTGTGTGTGTGTGTGTGTGTGTGTGTGTGTGTGTGTGTGTGTGTGTGTGTGTGTGTGTGTGTGTGTGTGTGTGTGTGTGTGTGTGTGTGTGTGTGTGTGTGTGTGTGTGTGTGTGTGTGTATGTGTGTGTGTGTGTGTGTGTGTGTGTGTGTGTGTGTGTGTGTGTGTGTGTGTGTGTGAGTGTGTGTGTGTGTGTGAGTGTGTGTGTGCGTGTGTGTGTGTGAAGGAGTGTGTATGTGGTGTGTGCGTAAAGGAGTGTGTGTGTGTGGTGTGTGGCAGCTGGACCCTGAATCCAGAGAGAACTCTTGTGGTGGTAAAGAACTGTGATCGCCTACCAGGAGAGATCAGAGGGATTAGCTATTTACTGCTACAAGTTCTAAATTGGGATCAGTAGTTGGAAGATAATGCCCTGCTAGGCCTTGGCAATATTTGAGCATCTGAGAGACCTCAAAGCTCACCCCAAGTGACACATTCTCCAACAAGGCCACACTTCCTATTAGTGCTAATTCTCATGACCCTATGGGGCTATTGTCTCAAACCACTCACACACCTTTTTCTTTAGAAAAATGAAGAAAACAAAGAACAGAAACAAAATAGGAAAGAAAAAAAAAGAAACAAAAGAAGAGTACATACACACAAAAAAAATCCCAAAATAATACAAGCAGACTAAGTTGGTTAGCAAAAAAGAAAAAAAGAAAGAAAGAAAAGAAAGAGAAAAAAGAAAAGAAAGAAAAAAAGAAAAGAAAGGCTAACACCTTTAGCTCTCAGCACTCAGGAGGTAGAGACAGGCAGATCTTTATAAATCTCAAGGCCTAGCCCAGTCACACAGCAAGTTCCAGGACAGCCAGCGCCATAATAAATAGACTTATTCAAAAAACATTGAATATATATATATTCATATACCACATCTCATGGAGTGGATCTTGGAAAGCTTTAACTTCAGATGGGGTGGTTACTCCTCAGCTTCTGTACCACTACTGAGTATCATGGAGGCAGGTCACCATTGTAGATCGAAAGATCTATATCCAGGTTGGTATTTTACCTTTCTTTTGGGTGACATGGCTGGTACCTTCTAGTATGCTATGCGAGGACTAGTCAGCGGGGGTATGTGGCTCTCTAGGGTGGCAAGCTGGGCTTGACCTCTTGTGTTCAGTGAGAAATGGGGCTGTCCTTCAACAATAGGGCTTTACCATCAGTTAGTGGAGGGCAGCTGATTAACCTTGGCAACAGCCTGAGGTGTTTGGGGACTTACAGGCCGTCTTTGGCCAACAACCCAACCTAGACACAGCCTATTCCCAGTACACAGGAGATTTTAGTGACAAGAGAGTTCTAGTTGGACTTTGAGTCCCATTTTGAATATATATACACATATATATTCAAATATATATATATTATATATATATTATATATATCAATAAAACTTCTACTACAGTAGGTTTTTTATATGACCCTTCCTATGGCCCCTTAGTTTATCTGTCCTTCCTCATATATTTCTCTCATCCCCCTTTTCAGTCCACCTCTTTGTTAATCTTCCTGTTCTAGCACCCCACGTTCTTCATAACTATTCTATTCCTTCTTCAGAGAGAGGCATTCTTCCCCGCTAGTCCTTACCCGTTATTCAGTCTTCGTGGTTATGTGGTTTGGCAAAGGCCTATTGAAGGTTTAAAAGCTAACTTGTGTTTAATGCAACTTATACAAATAACATCATATTTGTCATCTGAGGGTCTGGCGGTTCTTCACCAACATGATGTTTTTCTAATCATCGCTACCCGTTATGAGTTTTCATCATTCATTTTTTTTAAAAAAAAATAGCTGAGCACATCCTCTGTATAAATGTAAAATTAGATTTTCATTATCCATATATCCATTGACAGACATCTAAGCTGTTCCCAATTTTTGCCGTTATGAATAGAGCAGCAATGATCCTTGATGAGTGAGAGAGTTTTACATAGGCTGTAGAGCCCTTTGGTACACATGCTCAAGAGTGAAATAGTTAGGTCTTGAAGTAGATCTATTCCCCAGCTTCCTGGGAATGGCCAAGCACTGATTTTTGCAGGGCGATATAAATTACCCTCCCAATTGTAATGAACGGGGTGTTCCCTACCCATCATCCTCACCAGCACGCTGTATTTGTTTGTTGGTGGCTATGCTTACTAGTGTAAGGTGAAGTATCAAAGGATCTTTGATTTGTACTTCCCTGATGACTAAGGATGCTGAATCCATTAAAAAGTATCTCTCAGCCATCTATATGTTTTATCTTTTTTGATTAAAAAATTGTGTTTTTATTTTTAGATCTATAACCCATTTTTAACTGAGTCAGTTTTCTTGACATCCAGTTTGTTAGCATATCTATATCTATAAATATAAATAAATATAGATATATTCTATCTATCTATTAGATATTAGTCCTCATTGATGTATGCCATTGGTAAATAACTTTTTCCCATTCTGTATGCTGCTTTGTTCAATGACAGTGTCCTTTGCAGAAACTTTTTTGCCCACAAAGTCCTATGACACTGCGCTCTTAGTGGCTGTGCTATCAGAATCCTGTTCAGAGAGAGTTTTTCTGCGCTGTGAGTGTAAGGCTATTCCCAGTTTCTTTCTCTTAGGTCCAGAGAATTTGGTTTTATGTTGATATTTTGAGCGCTAGTTGAGTTTGTACAAGGTGACAATTATGAGTCTATCTGGCATTTCCTTACCTGCAGACGCCCAGTTTAACTACAGCATTCATTTTCAGAAGAGATTGTCTTTTTTTTTTTTGGTGTGTATTTCTATCTTCTCTATTAAACTCTTTTTAAAATAAATACTTTGTAGCATTTACTTTATTTTCTGAATATGTAACTTACTTGCATGTCTAATATAAAAATGATACAGTGCTGTTACCATGTAACTGAATTTACTTTTTCATCTCAAAGTCACCAGAAAACACCTGTCAAAACAACTCGAGGAGGATTTTGTGTTATTTATTTATTTATTTATTTATTTATTTATTATTATTTATTTAGAGAGGCATACCATATAAAAAGGCCTGCCCACACAGCGTTTACATGAATGCCAGGAATCTCAGTTTTGTCTTTCATGGTGGAGAGAGTGATCCACCAGCCGAGCCAGGTACCAGAACCAGAATCCAGGATGGGAGTGTGTATGGTGATGAAATCTGCAAACCAAGCAGATAAACAAATCTGGGTTGAGGCGATAGCACACCTGGGCTTCTGAGTAGGCACAAAGGGCGTGAGAAGCACGGGTCTTCCCAGTGGTACAGCCTTCCTCCGAGCTCTCAGTGGTACAGCCTGAGCCTCCCTCAGTGGTACAGCCTTCCTCCGAGCTCCTCAGTGGTACAGCCTCCGAGCCCTCAGTGGTACAGCCCGGAGCTCCCTCAGTGGTACAGCGCCTCCGAGCTCCTCAGTGGTGGCCAGGGTGCCTCCGGAGCCAGTGGCACAGCCTTCCTCTGAGCCCTCTACAGTGGTACAGTTCTTCCTCCTGAGCTCCCCAGTGGCACAGCCTGGAGCTCCCCTCAAGGGAGTGCAGCTCTGTAACACGCTGCGCCTGATGTGATGTGGAACTGAACGCAGGGCAGATGGAAGTTATATCAAGGTTGCCCCTGTGCTGCATTGGGAACTGGAAAAGACTGACACGCATTCTTTTGTTCTCTTCCGCCCACTAAATATTCGGTAATTAGCTATACGTTCCCCCACCAACGTTTTAAAACAATTTAAACATTAATAAATAAGTGCAAATTAATTTTTAACTTAGAGGATGTGATCTATGTTAAAAATTATTTTGCTTCTGGGCACGGTGTCATATACGGTTTAATCCCAGCACTTGGGAGACAGAGGCAGGTGGATCTCTGTGAGTTCAAAACCAGCTTGGTCCATAGAGCAAGTTCTAGCATTACATAGTGGGACTTATCTAAAAAAATATTTTTTCCAAATGAAAACATTTCCCAGTTTTAGACATGTTGACTGAATATCTGTAAGGGGAGGGGGAAGCATACTCTAAGATCAGAGTAAAATTATTATTATTTGACCGTATATGTCTTTATAATCTTTAAACATGGTAATGGCCTTTGCCAACCTACTCAAAAAGGATGCAGAGTTTTTCTAGATGATTCTATCACAAAGTCCTTTGAAGATTGCTACATTCCACTACAGTGCCATTAAGGGTATTGGAGTCAGTGGGCTGTACTTCGAAGATAACCATAGCATAACCTGTAACATGCCTCGTTTATGGTAGGATCTAGGTAGTCCTTGGCCATCTCCATTTCAAGGTGCATGTAAGCCATGCACCTTGTTACGTACAAGCCACGGAATCTTCTGTTCTACCAGAATGCTGTACAACAGCTCAGTACTGAACTTTGGAATTTAATGAAGAAAAGTTTTATAAAAAAATATGAAACATATGTATCTATTACTCCATAAGTGCATTTGTTATCAGCCTGCACATGGCAGACTGAAGGAGTGGCTGGGGTTGGTATGCGGCTGGGGTTGGTGCAGTGGTTCCACATGGGGTCTTCTTTGACTTAAATCTGATATGAATGTTGTTTCAAATTTTCATGAAGGTGTGATGGAGAGAGAGCTCAGTGATTGAAAGGCCTGCCTGTGCTTCCAGAAGCCCTGGGCTCAGTCCCCCAGACCCTGTATGGCAGCTCACCACTATAACTCCAGTTCCAGTGGACCTGCTGCTGACATGGGCTGGAGGGCTTACAGTGCTGTACTGTCCTAGGAGCGGGCTATCGCCTGAGTAAGTTATAAAAGCATGTCTGGACCACTTTCTTTTGCTCTTTCTTGCTTGTACTCTGTTGTCCTATCTTCCTCCACGAAATAGCGTAATTATGAACCCCTCGGGATACTGAGGTCTTGGCTGGGTAGAGCTCTGCATTAAGAGCACGTGCTGATTTTGCAGAGGACCTGAGTCTGCTTCCTATCATCCATGTAGGTGACTTACCACTACCTCAGGACTACAGACAGCTCCAGGGGATCTGACACCCTCTTTGGCCTCCAAGAAGCCTGCTACACTCCCACGCACCCCCATCGTAAAAACAAACATTAAACCATTAGGACAGGCAGATCCTCAATCTTGGATTTCTAGCCCAAACCAATAAAACAGAGATTTCTGGTCCCACCCCCACCCCCACTCATCTTCTCCATCTCCTTCCTCCTCTCTCTTCTTCCTTTCAGTGATAGTGAGTGAGAAATAAGGAACTTGAAGGGCCCAGTGTCAACTAGGAGGCTAACTGTGTGGACAACTCTGAAGGTTAGCAAGCTGTGACTATAAGATCTCACGAAACCCAGTCAGCGTCTCACCGCGAACCAGGAGCCCAGCTGTCTGCCTTGAATATAGTTGGCCTTTATAGAAAGACAGGCTTGTTTTTAGTATAGTCTGACTCTGGTTACTACTTAATACTGCGCTAATTGACTATTGTTACTAAGCTACTCTTTCTGTAAGAAAAAGCACTTTGTAATCTATGGTACCTTTGTTACCTTGGGCATGTGAGGTGCCAGTCAATATTTAAGGTGCATGGAAAGAGATCACTTTTGTAAAAGGCTGGAGGTGGAAGAGGCATACATATAGGTTCAACAAAAGCTAAAAGTGATTTTCATCTTGAAAAACCTGTCTCTTTACGATCTTTGAGATGAGGCTGTGGCTGTTTGTAAACTCACTCCTGGTCTTGAACTTGTCATTTGTATCGGGCTGCCTCAAACTCTGTCTTCCCTGGCTTCTGATAAGGTTATACAGTCCTGCAGCGGAGTGCACCATCATGTCTTGCTTTTCTTTTGATGCTCGAATTCTCTATGCATGCTATTTGCGGGGCAGTCCAAAATCGTGATCTGCGTGAAAGTATTTAATGTGCTGAAAAATCGTTGCTAGATGTCTCATCATATGTGATATCTTTATTTTGACTTGGAAGCGAGCCAATACTTGTAGAGCTCCATCACTATCTGCATACTTGGTAGCAGAAATTGTTTTGAAATTCAAACACTGTGAGGTTCAGTGGCTCAGAGCACTTGTTCCTCTTGTGGAGGACCCAGGGTTTAACCTCAAGACACCATGGCTGGTGCCATGTCCCACTCCTAGCTCCAGCCTGGAGTTGCTGTCCCTCTTATCTCCCTGGGTAGGCACCAGGGCAGCACATGCATACATGCACACATGCAGGTAAACACCCATACACATAAAGTAAATTAAAATCCAAAACAGAACATCTTAAACGGCTTGAGAGATGTGTCTCAGTGCAGGTAAAGGCACCAGGCTGATGACCTGGGGCTCAGTCCCTGAGTTCCACAGGTGATGGCAGGAGAAAATCCATCCGAAAGCTGTCCCTCTAATCTCCACTCTCAGGCATCACGGCATGCATGCCCCCACACAACAAATCTTCATGCAGTAAAATTTAAAATATCTCAAACAAGAGAATATACCTTATATGTAAATTTCTCATCCAAGACTGCGTAGATTCTTTTTGCTTTTCTGATGTGTTTGGATATTCAGTGTTTGCTTTGGTGGGAGTATTGGGCTCCGATGATGCCATGTAGTCTTAGTTTCTGTTGCTTGGGTTCCTATGTTTGCCTCTTGCTATCACGTTGTCTCTGGTGTTACCTTGTTCTGCTATCTGACAGTGGTTAGACCATCCTATAGGCCTGTGTGTCAGGAGTGCTGTAGACCTGTTTTCCTGTTTTCTTTCAGCCAGTTATGGGAACAGAGTGTTCTGCCTTCAGGCGTGTAGTCATTCCTGTCTACTGGTCTTCAGCTCTTCCTGTGGGCATGTGTCCTGGGTCCACCAGGTAGGTCACATGGAGCAGAAAAGTTGGTTTACCTCTGGTCTCAGGCCTGAAGTCGCTCCTTGGAATTGGGTTTCAGCTCTCTGTGAGGGCAGCAACCTGAAGGGCCTTCCCCTCCTTCTCTTGGGACCCTGTGTACAGGGGACCCAGATGGCACTAGGCATTTTCCTCTAGAGTCAGGAATGTGGCCAGAGAGTAGTCTCCTCTGGTTTCCCAGGTGTGTTTGCCCCTATGAAAGTGTAGCTCTCCCTCCCATGGGATTTGGGTGCAGGGAGATCCAGGCTCAGTCTGGACCGCAGTGTTCCTGCAGCTTGAGTGCCGCTTTCTTCCTGTTCCCAGAGGCCCTATACTGTTTCCTCTTGGACCAGGGATGTGGACAAGGGTGGGCAGTACTTGCAGTCTCTCCTGCCCTGCAGTCTCAGGAGTGCCCACCTGTCTGGGCGATGAGCTCTCTCTCCCATGGGGTTTGGGAGCAGGCAGCTGTGGGCCGGGGATGGTTTTGGTTTTATCTCATGAACCATTTAGCTTAAAGTGGGCTGTCCATGTGACTCTAGACTGCCTGTTGTAACCTAGTAAGGTCACCAGTGACAACCCAACTGAAGGCAATGACCTCCCCTTTCTCTAAATCTATCAGTAGAAGCAGTAGGGCAGTAAGAAGGAGAATTCTCTGAGACCTTCCTCCAATCATTCCTGACATTGATGGCCCTCTTCTTGTGCAGACCCAGTGCCTCATCTGAAGTGGATAAGAGATCAAGACTTCAATGAATACTGACTGCATTTTGTAGTCTTTTCTCCCTATCACCTGGTAGTTTATATTCTTCCTGCTTCCTTTTTCACAATGTCTATGAGCTTTATAATGTCTTACTTAGGGATACATATTAATCTATCAGTTATTCTCTGTGCAGTTATAGGTCTGCTTTCACTGTAGCTCACTGGAGACAGAGGCCTCTCAGATTAAGGCTAAGAATGGTAATTGTCTGTGAACAGAAGCATACATATTTAGAAACTGGCTCGATGGTATGTTAACTTACCTAAACAACAGAAATAATTTTTCCCTTAGTAACTGTCACATCCTCCACCAGAGGCTTTTAAGAGTTTACAGTACCAGGTATGTGTTCCTTCCTATTGAAGGGACCTCAGATTCATAAAAGAATTGGTTAACCTCACAACATTTATTCAGCTACTGCACAAAGGGGCACACCTTGCCTGACAGGTAAATAGCATAGTTCCTAGTGTTCACAGCCACATAAAATCATGGTTGCATTTTCTGCCCCAGTAGGCTATGTAAAACCCTCTGGCACTATGAAAACTAGCCAGGAAAGTGGAAACTTTCACTCAGTTCCAGCTTGATTCCAATGTTATGAAAGTAAAGTATGCAGTGTCTGCACAGTAAGATCACAATGTCTAAGTCTGAAGTGCAATAAAGAGAAATGGCAAGAGTCTGGATGGTTTAGGAAACCTCTGGGACCTAACTGACCAACTAGCCGAAAGGAGGTACATCACATCTGGCACAGGTATTATTATTTAATAATCTAAAACCTCTAAATGAAGCTTTTTCCAGATATCGGTGCATCTCCCTTTAAAATAATTTAATAGTATTTCTAGATTGGTTACAGAATAGCAGGTTTCCACATGACTTTTTTATGCCCCTTTCATTTCAGATAACACTCCCCGTTCCTTCTTCCATAACCCCATGTCTAAATTGTTCTGTTTCCATTATAACTCTTCTCTACTTTGATATTATACTATACCCTCTTAAGTTCTCCGCTGCTCAGTGATAAAATTCTGGATTTCTGGCCTCTATAGGCCATTTCACATAAAATGAGAAATTCAAAGCTAGCAATCTACATATGATGGAGAAGATTCAACGTATGTTTTCTGTGTCTGTTAGTTCACTTAGTACATTTTTCCTTTGATTCCTTTTTCCTGAAAATTGTGTAGCTTCATTTTCTTTACAGATGAATAAGACTCCATCATGTATGTGTGTCATGATCCATTCATTAATTGATGGACACCTAAATTGATTCTATTTTCTAGTCATGGTGAATAGAATAGCAATAAATAAGGATAAGCAAGTATCTTGAAAGTAGGATAAAAAGACTCAGGAATATGCCTGGAAGTGAAATAACAGGACCATACACTATTTCTAGTTCTGTAACTTTCATGAACATCAACAGTGATTTTCACAGACGTTGCAGCAATTTGCACTCCTGCCAACAGTGGCCCCACATCCTTGTCAGTATTACTTGTTGATTTCTTAATGATAGTCATTCTGACTTGGATGAGATAAAATCTCAAAGAAGTTTCAGTTTGCATTTCCATTGTGACTGATGAAGGTAAACTTGTTTAAAGTGTTTATTAACTGTTCACATTTTTCTCTTTTGAGAATTCTCTGTGAAGATCAGTAGCAATTTCTTTTGGGGATCCTTCATTTACTGAGATTTTGTTTTTTAATTTATATATTCTACATGTCAATTTTTTGAAAAATGCATAGATGGCAATATATTTTCTCATTCTGGAAATCACATCTGACTTGATAGACAGTTTCTTCTGCTGTACAGAAGCTTTGCAGGTTCAAGATGTTCCATTTATCTATTGATAATCTTATTTCCTAGCAATCTAAGTCCTACTTGAAAAGTCCTTGAACACATAGGCACAGGAAAAAAATTCCTGAACAAAACACCAATGGCTCATGCTCTAAGATCAAGAATCAACAAATGGGATCTCATAAAATTGCAAAGCTTCTCTATGGCAAGGGACACTGTCAATGGGACAAAATAGCAACCAACAGATTGGGAAAAGATCTTTATCAAGCCCACATCTGATAGAGGGCTAATATCTAATATATACAAAGAACTCAAGAAGTTAGACTCCAAAAATCAAATAGCCCTATTAAAATGCAAATCAAAACAACCCTGAGATTCACACCAGTCAAAATGGTGAAAATCAAAAACTCAGATGACAGTAGATGCTGGCAAGGATGTGGAAAAATAGGAACACTCCTCCATTGTTGGTGGGATTGCAAGCTGGTACAACCACTCTGGAAATTAGTCTGATGGTTCATCAGAAAAATGAACATAGTACTACATAAGGACCCAGCTATACCACTCCTGCACATACAAAAGATTCCCCAACATATAACAAGGAAACATGCACCACTATGTTCATAGCAGCCTTATTTATAATAGCTAGAAGCTAAAAAAGTCCAGATGTCCTTCAACAGAGGAATGGATACAGAAAATATGGTACATCTACACAATGGAGTACTATTCAGCTATCAAAAACAATGACTACATGAAATTCCCGGGCAAATGGATGGAACTAGGAAATATTCTGAGTCAGGTAACCCAGTCACATAAAAACACACATGGCATGCATTCACTGATAAATGGATATTAGCCAAATTGCTCAAATTACCCGAGATACAATCCACAGACCACATGAAGCCTAAGAAAAAGGAAGACCAAAATATGGATGCTTCAGTCCTTCTTAGAAGAGAGAACAAAATATTCATGGGACGAAATACAGGGACAAAGAGTGGAGCAGGGACTGAAGAAAAGGTCATCCAGAGACTGCCCCCACTTGGGATCTATTCCATATGCAGCCACCAAACCCAGTGACTATTGCTGATGCCAAGAAGTGCATGCTGACAGAGGCTAGATATGGATGTCTCCTGAGAGACTCTACCAGTGCCTTACCGATGCAGATGAGGATGCCTGCAGCTATCCATTGAACTGAGCATGGAGACCCCAATGGAGGAGTTAGGGAAAGGACTGAAGGAGCTGAAGGGTTTACACCCCATAGGAAGAACAACAATATCAATCAACCAGACTCCACCAGAGCTTCCAGGGACTAATCCACCACTCAATAAGTACACATGGAGGGACCCATGGCTTCAGCCACATATGTAGCAGAGGATGGCACGGTCCACCATCAAGAGGAGGAAAAGCCCTAGGTGAAGGCTTGTTTCCCCAATGTAATGGAATGCCAAGGTGTTGAGGTAGGAGTGGGTGGGTAGGAATGAGAGCATCCTCATAGAGGCAGGGAAGGGGAGGGGGTATGGGAGAGGTTGGAAACACGATAACATTTTAAATGCATAAAATATCCAAGAAAAATAAAATTTAAAAAAAATCTTTGTTTCAAGTGTACAATTGCTGTATCTTATTTATGTAAGTGATTTATTTTCTAAATGCATAATTGGGTTAAATTTTTTTGTTCAGATTAAATCTTTACCAAATTCTAAAAAAAAAGTCCTTACCTATGCCTACATGTTGTAACATACAAAATGTCCATACTTGTGCCTACATGTTATAACATATTCCCATTTCTCTTTTACCATTTTAATATTTTTGTATTGGGAATTGAAGCTCAGTTTATAGAGTGCTTGTATATATTGTGTTTTTTGGTCCATTTGCAGTTGATTTTATTGTGAAAAGCGATAAAGATTCATTCTTCTACACATAGACATCTGCTTTTCCATGTAGAAAACTCATCATTTGAAGACTCCCTCTTTCCTCCAGTATATATTTTGACATCCTTGTCAGAAATTAGGCAGCTGTAATTTTATGGGCTTAATCCTGGGTCCTCTTTTCTGTTCTGTTGATCTGATGGGTTTTGTGACAGTACCATACCATTATTATTATTATGCTCTTGTAATATAACTTGAGATTAAGTGTGATGATACCTTTAGCATTATTCTTTTTCTCAAGACTTCTTTGACTATCCAAGGTCTTTTCTTGCTTCCATATGAATTTTAAGGTTGTTTTACTATTTTTGTGAAGGGTGGTATGGAGATTTTGGTTGAGAATGCATTGACTCTTTAAATTGATTTTGGTAGAATATTGTGGTGGTTTGAATGAGAATGTTCCTCACAGATCCAGATGTTTGACTATGTGATACTCAGTTGGAGGTGCAGTTTAGATAGGTAGAGCAGGTGTGGTCCTACTGGAGGAAGCATGTCACTGCAGACAAGCTTTGAGATTTCAAAGCTGCGTGTCATTTCTAGGTATCTATCTACTTCTTGCATGTGATTTAAAATTTAAGCCCTCAGCTTGTTGCTCCAGCTGCCATTCCTCTGGGACCACATTCTCTAACCATAAAGGTAACAGGCTTTTGTCTTGGCAACCTAAGCCCAAATTAGCCCTTCATTCTCTAAGTTTTCTTTATCATGGTGTTTTATCAGAACAATAGAAAGGTGACTAATATAGATGATGATTTTTCCAATATCAACTCTGTCAATCTATGAACATGGAAGGCATTTTAATCTTCTTATTTCTTTGATTTTTGGGGGGTGGGGGTTTAAATGCTTCATTATCTTTCATCTCCTTTCTTAGAATTAGTCTAAAGCATTTCTTTTAGGTTATTATAATTAAAATTGTTTCTCTAATTTCTTCCTCAATATATTTGGTATTTGGTTTATAGAGAGCTACAGGTTTTTGTACATTAACTCTTCCACTTAATGACAGTTTTGATAACATATAGGAGTTCTCTGCTAGAGTCTACAGAAGCTCTTATATGAAGCAGCATATCATCATAAACATGGATACCTCTTCTTCTGTTCCTATTTTGATCCTTTTATTTCCTTTTCTTGACCCATTACTCTAACTCCAATCACTATATTTAAAAAGAGTGGAGATAATGGACAATGCTCCCTTGTTCCTGATTTTCAATGCAACTGCTTCAATATTTCTCCATTTAACATGATGTCAGCTGTGAATTTTCCATGTATAGCCTTTATTGTGTTAAAGTATGTTCTCTCAACCCTATTCTCTTTGGAACTTTTACCATAAAGGCATGATGGATTTTGTTGACTTTCTCTGCCATGTTTGAGATGTCGTAAATTTTGTCTTTAAGTCTATTTGTTGGTTTACCTATGTCTAACCATCCCTTCACCTCAGAGATGAAATCAACTAGGTAGTAGTGAATGGTCTTTTGAATGTGTTCCTACATTCTACTTGTAAGTATTGGATTGAGAAAACTTTACTTCTATGATTTTCAGGAATAGCAGTCTTATTCTCCTCTTTTTTGTTGCATCTTCATATGATTTTGATATTACAGTAATAATGCCTTCATTGCAGTGCTGAAGTATCCCTTGTATTTATATGGTGTGGTGGTTGGAAGATTATTGGTTTTAGTTCTTTAATTACTGCTTCAAGTTCCTTGTTACTATTGATCTTTTTAAAGTATTGATCTCATCTTGGTTTGACTTTCATTGTTTAGATCTATCTCTGATTTTTTGGGGCTTGATTCAAATATAAAGAATGGTGACTCTTAGTTGTTTTCCAGTTCCATTTGCTTGGGATATTTCTGCATTCTTTCTCTCAGGGTGGTGCCCATTCTTGAAGGTGAGGTATGTTTCTTGTAGACAAAAATGTGATGAATGCTGACTTATAATCTATTTGGCTAATGTGTATCATTTGATTACAAAATTTTTGCCATGAATATTCAGAGTTATTATTGAAGAGTATTATTAAATGCTGTCACTTATAGATTTTGTGGCATTTATTTTCTCATCTGTACCTTACATAACCACTCTACCATTATACTAGCTTCATTTATTTTCCCCATAATTCCCCATCCTTCTCTTCAACATTGCTTCCAGTATTCTCTAGTACAATTGCTTTGGTGGACACAAATTACTGTAGGACATTCATTCATTCATTCATTCATTCATTCTGCTCTCATATATTAGCTCCTGACCACAGTTTCCTCTCCCTCCACTCTTCCCAGTTCTCCCCATCCAACCACCTCCCCTCTCCTCCAGATCTACTCCTCTTCCATTTCCCTTCATTAAACAGCAGGCCTCCAGGGATATCAGCTGAACCTTTTATGACAAGTTACATTAAGACTAGGTACAAATCCATGTATCAAGGCCAGATGAGGTAACACAGTAAGAGGGAAAGAGTTCAAAGAGCAGACAAGATAATCAGAGACATCCCCCACTTTCACTATTAGAAATCCCACAAGAATACCAAGCTATACAACCATAGTATACATGCAGAGGACATAGCTTGGACACATAAAGTCTCCATGACTGCCATTTCAGTTTCTGTGAACCCTTATTAGTTGATTCTGCAGGCTATGTTCTTGTAGTAACCTTGGCCCTCTGGCTCCTACAATCTTTTCTCCACTTCTTCCATGGGGTTCCCTGAGAACAGGATTCTCTGTACATATTGGCTGTTGGTCTCTGCATACATCTGCATTAGTTGTTGTACGAAACCACTCTGATGATGACTGGGTTAGGCACTGGTCTATGATTACAGCAGAGTATCATTAGAAATCATTTCATTAACTTTTTCCAGTTGTGTTTGGTTATATTTTTGATCCCTGGGATATCCTGCCTCTGATTCCTAGACATTTAGGGTGTGTCAGGCATGGCTCCTAGTCTGGCAAGTGCCTTAAGTTAAACCAGAATTGATTGGCAACTCCCACAAATTCTGTGCCATCATTACCAGAGCACATCTTGCAAGCATGGTTCAGGGTCTGTATCCCCCATTACTAGGAGTCTTCACTACCAACACTGTCATAGATTCCAGGGAGCTTCTTCTGCACTAGGTTTTCACATCACTCTCACATGCCCTCCAACTCCATGGTATTCTCCCCCTCAGTCTCACCCCAACATTCCTCCTGTTTACATCTCTACCCAACCCCAGTCCATTCTCAAATCCTATTTTCTTTCCCTTTTCCAGGAAGACTAATGTGTCCTCTCTTGACTCCTCCTTGTCTATGGTCTTCTTGCTTGTGTGGCATATGGTTAAGTAGGAGCTCTCTGCTTGTAATTCTTTGTCTAGGGATTCCACTCTAAGAGATATTCCCTCTTCGATGTCTACTGACATTGTCATTATTTAAATCTTGTTTAGGAAACATTTTCTAGAAGAAACAGTCCACAGAAGAATTCCAGATCCTCTGGATCTTAAATTCTTTCTACCTCTGTATACTCTCCTTAAACCTTAGATGCAGAAACTGTTTTGTATATATGTCTATTGGAGCTTAGGCTTGCTCTGATCTGTTACTCTCTGACTTGTACCTATTTGTGGGTTTTTTAAACAGAATGAGATAATTCTTCTATTTTGTCTTTAAGCCTGGCTAATCTGCCCCCTGTGTCATCTACTCTGTTGGTGGAGTGATCCACTGAGGGTTTTTAATTTCCTTATTGATTTATTTTTCATTTCCAACATCAACTCATTTTGCACTTTCTTCTGTATGTCTCATTTTTATTACATTCAAATTTCTTCTCCTGTACAGTTTGTATTACTTCACTTATCATATTGTGTTTTCTTGGACTATAATTACTTTATTCCTATCCCCTTTAAATTTCTTCCAGTGTTAGTCATGTCTGCCTTGAATTGTTTAAACTTTTGAGAATGCTTATAATTGTTCTTTGGAACTCATTTATTGAGTTCATATAAGCTGCTTTGTTTACAATGGTATTGGTGCTCTCTAGGGACAAAATGTTTTCTAGATATTTATTATTTGTGTCTTTGTGTGTGAGACATGGGCATTTGGAGTTAGGTTGTTGATTGTAGTCTCTAGCCAGGATGGTATGGTGGGCTTGGTGGTTTAGATGATTCGCAAGGATGGTTCCAAGCTGGGAGAAATCTCTCCTAGGGCTGCCCAGGCAGTTTGGGAGATGCGTGAGATGATGCAGAGGACTAAACTGAAAAGTGTCCTGAAGAGATTTGGGACAAAATTGAATGGGGGAACTTGGGTCTCTTGCTAAGGATTAGAAACATTGTGTGCAAGACATTTATAGTGATAGTGAAGTTGTCAGGGAAGAGTGAGTGGGGAAAAAGTGGAAAAACTCTTAGAACTGACAAATACTTTGAGCAAAATAGCAAGATACAAAACTCTCCTACTTATAATCATGAACTTTCTAAGAAAGAAATCAAGAAAGCAACACAATTTACAAAAAAAAAATAACTAAGAATAAACCTAACCAAAAAGTGAAATTAACTCTACAATAAAAATTCTGATACTCTGAAAAAAAAAAGAAAGTGAAGAAGGGAACACATGGCTAGATCCCCCACACTCAGAGATTGGCAGAATTAATATTGTGAAAATGGCTCTATTACTAAAAAGCAAACTACAGATTCAATGCAATGCTATCAAAATTCTAAAAACATTGTTCACAAAAATAAAAGAATATGTCATATTAAATTAAAACTACAAAAGGCCCTAGATAGCATGACTACAGTCACCAATTGTTTTACAAAGATGCCAAAAGTAAACATTGAAAAAGACAGCAACTTCAATAAGTGGTGGCCAGAAAACTGGGTATTTATATTTAGAAAACTGAAAGTTTAAGGCTGTCACTGTCTAACTACCTATTCAATATAGTACTTGAAGTCCTAGCCAGAGCAATTAGATTAACAAAAAGAGGTCAAAGAGATACAAATTGGAAAGAAAGAAGAAAGAAGTCAAAATATCACTATTTGCAGATGATATGATACTATACTTAAGCGAGCACAAAAATTCCACCAAAGAACTCCTAAATTTTATAAATAACTTCAGCAAAGTGGCTCCATAGAAAATTAACTCAAACAAATTAGTGGCCTTCCACTACTCAAAGGAAAACAGTCTGAGAAAGAAATTAGGAAAACAAAACTTTCATGATAGTCACAAATAATATAAAATAACCTACTGTGACTCTAAGCAAGCAAGTGATAGATCTGTATGACAAAAAACTTCAAATCTCTGAAGAAAGAAATTGAGGAAGATCTTAGAAGATGGAAAGATCTCCCATGCTCATGGATTCGCAGGGTTAATGTAGTAAAACTGGCCATCTTGACAAAAGCAATCTACATATTCAATGCAATCCCCACCAAAATTCCAACTCAATTCTTCATAGACATAGAAAGAACAATTTGCAAATTCATTTGGAATTACAAAAAAAACAGGATAGTGAAAACTATCCTCAACAATAAAAGAACTTCTGGGGGAATCACCATCCCTAACCTCCAGCTGTATTACAGAGCAATCATGATAAAAACTGCATGGTATTGGGATAGACAGGCAGACAGATGAATGGAATAGAGTTGAAAACCCAGAAATGAACTCACACACCTATGGCCATTTGATCTTTGACAAAGGAACTAAACCCATTCAGTGGAAAAAACACAGTATTTTCTTAATATACAGAAGAATGAAAATTGACCCATTCTTAAACCCTTGTACAAAGCTCAAGTCCAAGTGGATCAAGGACCTCCACAAAAAAAAAAAACAGATACAATGAAACTAATGGAAGAGAAAGTGGAGAAGAGCCTTGAACACATAGGCACAGGGAAAATTTTTCTGAACAGAACACCAATGGCTTTTGCTCTATGATCAAGAATTTACAAATGGGACCTCGTAAAATTGCAAAGCTTCTGTAAGGCAAAGGACACTGTCAATAGGACAAAATGACAACCAACAGATTGGGAAAAGATCTTTACCAATCCTACATCTGATAGAGGGCTAATATCTAATATATACAAGCAATTCAAGAAGTTATACTCAGAGAGCCAAATAACCCTATTAAAAATGGGGTATAGAGCAAAACAAAATTCTCAGCTGAGGAATATTAAATTGCCAAGAAGTACCTAGAGAAATATTCAACATCCTTAGTCATCAAGGAAATGTAAATCAAAGCAACCTTGACATTCCACCTTACACCAGCCAGAATGTCTAAGATCAAAAACTCAGGTGACGGGGTTGGGGATTTAGCTCAGTGGTAGAGTGCTTGCCTAGTAAGCGCAAGGCCCTGGGTTCGGTCCCCAGCTCTGAAAGAAAGAAAAAAGAAAAAAAAAAACTCAGGTGACAGTAGATGCTGGTGAGGATGTGGAGAAAGAGGAGCACTCCTCCATTGTTGGTGGGATTGCAATCTGGTACAGCCACTGTGGAAATCAATCTGGCAGTTCCTCAGAAAATTGGACATAGTACTACATAAGGACCCAGCCATACCATTCCTGTGTATACACTCAAAAAATTCTCCAACATATAACAAAAATAGCAGTCATATTTATAATAGCCAGAAGCTAGAAAGAACCTAGATGTCCTTCAACAGAGGAATGGATACAGTATTTCTTATATACAAAATTCCCTTTGTGGTTTACATCTACCCCTCCACCTCCCCCCATTGTTCCTCCACCTCCCCCCTGCCTCCCCCAGTCTAGTTCACTAGGGGTTCAGTCTTAGGGCCCCCTTCCACTGGTGCTCTTACAGGCTATTAAAAACAATGCTCTTCAAGCTCTTCAGTTCTTTCTCTGATTGTTCAACAGGGGTCCCTGTTCTCCAGTTTCCTGAATTTTAGTCTGCAAAAAGGATAGGACTGTAATTCAAAGTATCATCCTGTGAATGAGGAAACCCAGTGAATTTCACAAAAGAACATGTACCACATTTTTCTGTATCCATTCCTCTGTTGAAAGGGCATCTGGGTTCTCACTGATAAGTGGATATTAGCCCAAAACTTTTGGAATACCCAAGACACAATTCACAGACCATATGAAGCTCAAGAAGAGGGAAGACCAAAATGTGGATGCTTTAGTCCTTCTTAGAAGGGGGAACATAATACTCATGGGAGGAGTTATAGGAGCAAATAGTAAAGCAGAGGCTGAAGGAAAGGCCATCCAGAGATTACCCCTCCTGGGGATCCATCCCATATGCAGCCACCAAATTCAGTCACTATTGCTGATGCCAAGAAGTGCTTACTGACCAGAACCAGATATGGATGTCCCCTTGGAGTCTCTGCTAGAGCCTGACTGATACAGGTGAGGATGCTTGCAGCTAACCATCAGAGTGATCTCAGAGACCCCAGTGGAGGATCTAGAGAAAGGACTGGAGGAGCTGAAGACATTTGCAACCTCACAGGAGGAACAATATCAACCAATCAGACCATCCAGAGCTCCCAGGAACTAAACCGCCAACCAAAGAGTACACATGGAGGGACCCCTGGCTCCAGCTGCATATGTAGCAGAGGATAGCATTGTCTGGCATCATTAGGAGGAGAAGCCATTGGTCCTGTGAAAGCTCATTTCCCTGGTATAGGGGAATTCCAGGACATTGAGGTAGGAGTGGGTGGTTTGAAGGGAGAGCATCCTCATATAAGCAGGGGAAGTTAGGATGGGATAGGTGGTTTCTGGAGTGAACCCCTGGAAAGGAAATAACATTTGAAATGTAAATAAAATACCCAATAAAATATAAAAGAAAGGACAAAATGAAAAATAAAAGTTGATCCCTATTTCTCACCCTGTACAAAGCTCTAAATGAAAAACCAGAATCTCTAAAATTGTTAAAGCTATAAACGCTCCAAGAGATAGGCATAAAGAAGGACTTTCTGAAAAAGTCAGGGAATGAGTGTTCCTGAGGAGGACACCACTCTTCTTCCACTAGGTCATGGACATCATTACCAGTGACTGAAGGAGATCGTAGAAATCAGGTCCTTATTGCCTAGAATATACATTCAAAACATCTATCCATTCAACTCCAAAGACTTGAAGATAGATAAATCAGTTCAAGTTGAAATGTCTTTGCATTGATACTGACAAGGCAGCAATTTTGTCAGAAGTCTCTGTTCCCATTGTTCAAGATGTAATCAGAGCCCTCTCTATACAAGAAACTGAGTATATGAGAAAGAAATATGTATAAATATAGTGTGGCCCTAGAGTATCAACTCAGGGCCAATGGTAGCAATGTGCTACAGAATAATGGGTGATACTATTGGAATTTGTAGAGCAGAAATTAAGCAGGGAATTGATGAACACATTTTCATGTAAGGATCAAGATGAAAAAAATGACGTTTGGGTTTAAGTAAGAACACAATGGCATATATGTCAGCAAACCCAGGCTAATTATCCATATTTATTATTTTATCTGAGATTTGTGGACCAAATGCCCTGGATCAATGGTAAAACCGTACAGATTATAATTCCAATAAGCACATACAGTGCTAAAATGGGCTTAAAACAAAACAAAACAAAAAACAAAAATAACTTCCATGACAAGCCTTTTGAATAGACAGACAACAACTGTGCATAAAATGGGAATAGGAATGTTGGTTTTTAAAATGGAAGAATTCATGTCAATAGCAAAAGATAATTTTGTGGCCAGAAGTAGTTTTCTAACTGAACATAACATGTGAAGTCAATAGACAGACATCATTGGATTCAAGGACTCTCAAAATTGTAGGGGGTTGGGGATTTAGCTCAGCGATAGAGCACTTGACTAGCAAGCGCAAGGCCCTGGGTTCGGTCCCCAGCTCCAAAAAAAAAGGAAAAAAAATTGCAGGCATACTGTCAATATGGGCTACAGTTATTATAATTTTGCTGCTTTTTCTTTATCATACTTTTATATGACTGACATCAAGCATTAAGAATTGCCTTATGGATGCCTTATGGATACCAATACTCTTAGGACTTAAAAGCCATGCTAAGTATAAACACAATAGAAATCTTCCAACTTCACTGTCTCAGCACCTTCTGCATGGTGGACATAAAGCGTCTTTGGGCCAGTAAGCACAGGCTCATCTGTGAGCTCATGTGTACTCTAGATGATGTGGATCCTGTGTTGTTTCAGCTGACACTTCTTAAATTTCAATATATCTGGAGATGTATCCTGGCTTTACATGTATGAAACTTCCCAAGTACCAGCTGACTTTCCGAGGACAGATTTTCTGCTGGAATCCTGCTTTATTTTTTTCTTTTATTTTTTTTCTTTTTTTTCGGAGCTGGGGACCAAACCCAGGGCCTTGCGCTTGCTAGGCAAGCGCTCTACCACTGAGCTAAATCCCCAACCCCATCCTGCTGCTTTTATAACTCATTGTGATTAGGATGAGCGATTCAGGCTTGGCTGTGTATGGGGGACATTCATATTGACTCCAGGGGTTTGGTGTATTACTTGTGTTTTTAACACATTACTATAATATACTTAGGATGTGTACCTATAATTATTAATTTTTATTTGACATTTAGTTTTTAAATACGCTTCCATAGAAATAGAATTTCATCACTTTCCATCCTTATCCAGCAACCTCCCAGGTACCATCCCTCCAACTTATCCTATCCATCTCACTCTCTTGACGTTAGCCCACTTTATTTAATTATCATTTTTTCTGATAGAGAATTTAGGGTGTCATGCATAGAGGATCATATAATCTGCAAACAGGACCAATTCTTCCTTTTCTTTTCCTACTCTTTCATTTCTTTTTCTTATCTTAATGCCTCAGCTAAGTATCCAAGAATATATTGAATAAGCTCAGGAAAAGTGATACCCTTGTCTCATTCTACTGTTATTGAAAAGCTTTGAGTTTTTCTCCCACTTAGTTTAGCATTGGTGAGAACTCCTGCTGTATGTAGCCTTCAGTTTATCAACGTGTTCACCTTCTGTTCCTAGTTTTCTTCAACACTATTTATTAATTATGGGAATGTTGGACTTAATTGAAGGAATATTTTTCCTCTATTGAGATGACCTAATCAGATAATTTCTACTCTTGGGTCTATTAATATGATGAATTACATTTATTGATTTGCATATGTTGAATCACCCAGCCATCACTGGAATGAAGCCCAGGTAGTCATCATTGATGTGCTGATAAATTTGATTCACAAATATTTTATTGAGAATTTTTGCATTCGTGTTCATCAAAAAGATTGGCCTATAGTTTTGTCATAGTGGTTTTCTTATCCACTTTTGTATTGGGGTTATATTAGTTTCATAAAATGTAGTTTTCTCACTCCTTCGCTTCTATCTTATGGAATAATTTTTGAACATTACTGTTAGTTTGTTGATGGTCTTGTAGAAGTCAGCAGTGACTTTTAAATTGAGAAATATTAGTAATCCAATTATGTTGATCTTTACAGTGATAAAAAATTTTAAATACCCCCTTTGGTTTAATTTTGTAGGTATGCCTACTGAAATATATATTTTTAAAGAATACCCCCAATTATCCTTTGAATTCTATGTCTATTATATCTTCTTTTTACCTCTAGTTTTATTAACTTTGGTCTTTCATCCAGTTAATTTGACTAAAGATTAGTCAACTTTGTTTGTCTTTTCAAAGGAAATACTTCTTATTTCACCAAATCTTCACATTTTTTCTACATTTAACTAATTCTTCCCTACTTTTATCATTTTTTTCACTTATTGATTAGGCCACAAAAAAGAAGTGGTACTATCAAATTTTCAAGAAAATAGATGGAAGTTAAAAATAATACAGGAAGCAAGGTGGCCAAGACTCAGGAGAATAACCACCCTCTATTCTCTCTCACATGCAAATACTAACTTCAAATGTTTTATGTATTGATATCTATGTGGGACTGAGGATAGTAAACTACCATGAAAAGAAGGTGGCCCATGAGAGAAGAAAGCTTACTTTCAACAGAAAAATTCATGATTGATTAGCTTAGCATTTGACTGTTTATGATAAATTTTAAATTACTGTTTTCTTAGAAACTGCTATTCTAATTTATTTCTAGATATATTTCTTCTCAGTAATGCTACTGGAAATATTGGGGTATTTTGTTTTCCACATTCTGATTTAACTATTCACCCTGAATATCATTTTTATGTTATCATGGTACCTTTCATATTTCATCAGTTTTCATCATGTAAATTTAAAAATATATGTTCTAAATGAAACTCAAGACGGATGATCAAAATGTGAATGCTTCACTCCTTCTTTAAAAGGGGAACAAGAATACCCTTGGCAGGGAATAGAGAGGCAAAGATTAAAACAGACACAGAAGGAACACCCATTCAGAGCCTGCCCCACATGTGGCCCATACATATACAACCACCCAATTAGACAAGATGGATAAAGCAAAGAAGTGCAGACCGACAGGAGCCGGATGTAGATCGCCCCTGAGAGACACAGCCAGAATACAGCAAATACAGAGGCAAATGCCAGCAGCAAACCACTGAACTGAGAACGGGACCCCCCTTGAAGGAATCAAAGAAAGAACTGGAAGAGCTTGAAGGAGCTTGAGACCCCTTATGAACAACAATGCCAAGCAACCAGAGCTTCCAGGGACTAAGCCACTACCTAAAGACTATACATGGACTGACCGTGGACTCTGACCTCATAGGTAGCAATGAATAGCCTAGTAAGAGCACCAGTGGAAGGGGAAGCCCTTGGTCCTGCTAAGACTGAACCCCCAGTGAACGTGATTATTGGGGGGGGGCGGCAATGGGGGAGGATGGGAGGGAACACCCATTAAGAAGGGGGGAGGGATTAGGGGATGCTTGCCAGGAAATGGGAATAACACTCGAAATGTAAATAAGAAATACTCAAGTTAATTAAAAAAAAGAAGTAAAAAAAAAAAAATATATATATATATATATATATATATATATATATATGTTCTGTGGTTCTGTGTTTCAGGTCTCTAGTGTTTGTTAGGTAACAATGAATCATATAGAATTAATCAAATAAACATACACAAAAGAGCCTAACATATTCATATTTCATTCTAAAACTTCCATTTCATAAGAGCAAAGTAACATCGACATTGATAAAGTTTATTAAAAGTGGAGAGTTGCTTGGTATAGCCCTTTAGTTCCAGTACTCATGAAACAAGGGCACACAGAGCTCCATGTGTTCAAGGCCAAACAAGTCTACTTAGCAAGTGTCAGGTTACCCAGGGCTACATAGTGAGATCATATAACAAAAAAAATTGGGAAAACGCTAAGATGAGGTGGAGCACACAGTGTAATTCCAGCACACAGTAGGAAGGAACAAGAGGCTTGAGAGCTAAAGGCCACCCTAGGCAGAGTAAGAATTTCATTTTTAAAAATACTCTAAAATGAGATATCTTCATTAAACCCTTCCCTTCAAGGTTCAGAGATTGAAAGAGAAAGCAGAAAGATTTTAAGAGCAAGAAGTGGTGGATGGCTCCAAAGAAAGTATGTCTTCCATTTACATTGGGTCTAATACACATGTGAACTCACAGAGACGGTGGCAGCATGTACATGCCTGCACAGGTCCAAACCAGCCAAGATCCAAGTGCTGAGAGGGGGAAGTAGAGACAAACCCCTACCCCAAGAAGCTATTTGCAATAAAAACCTGATGAGAAAGGGAAAATCAGTTTTTCTCCAATGGATTATCACAGAATATTAGCAACCACACTCCAAGTTAGGCCCCATGCCCAGGAGTAGTTGGTCAACACAAAATATACTAAATGGTTATTTAAGTGTGTGTGTGTGTGTGTGTGTGTGTGTGTGTGTGTGTACACTTGGCTTTTATTTTGGCATTTTAACCTTATTGATTTTCTTTTATTCTTTTTCAGCTCGTTTGTTTTTATGTTGTTTGTTTGGTTGGTTGGTTTTCATTGTTTTGTTGTTTTTTATTCTTTTTTTGGAAAAAGAAAGAAACATGGAATTGTGTGGGTAGGGTGTTGGGTAGGAGCTAGAAGGAGTTGGAGGAGGGGAAAGAATATGGTCAAAATATATTGCATAAAATATTAGATTGTAAAAAAATGCAAAGACTATAATACTTCTCTAAAAATGACACTTGAATATATGGATAGACTATCCCATGTCCCTAATCTAAAAAGATCAATACTACTACACTGTCAATCCCCCCCCAAAAAGTTATCCTATACATTTAGCACAGTTGTAGGTAAAATTGCAATGAGAGAAAATTCCAGTTGGCCAAAAAGTTGTAGCTAAAATGGAGAAAAAAGTGTGAGAACATTTGAGGGGTGAGAGTCATGACGGGACTTTCCAGGATGCAATGTAGGTACTATTGTAAACTGGTAGATAGTGTCACAGAACACAGAATTCAGAAGCAGGCATATGTGTGCACACATACTTGATATTTGATGAAGGGCCATTTCCAATTATTAGGTGTGCTTTCAGGTCATAGATTACACTAAAAAGTTATTAAAGGAGTGAAAGTATCAGTTATTTTTACAAATTTGAAATAAGGGAGATACTTTCAAGTGGGAGAGCAAAGGCATAAGTCATAACATGAATGTTTCCATGCTTAGATACGTAGAAAATTCCTTACAAAAAAACACTATTAGGCAGGTAAGATGGCTCAGCACATAGAGGTACTTGCTGTGTGAGCCTGGTGAACTGAGTTTGAGCATCAGAACAAAGTAAGGATGGAAAGAGAGAACCAATTCAACAAAGTTGTCCCCTGACCTCCACACATGTCCACACACATGCACATCAAGCACACACAAATACACAATACATCATTTTTAAAGCACCATTATCATTAAGCAGATCAGGGGAAAATATGTCCATTGCCTGTGATACAGTGTTGCTATTTGTGTTACAGTAGGAATAGTCTCTTAGTCTTACTTATAAAGAAGTATAAACTAAAGCAGCAAGTGAATTATTGGTTCATACTGTGTTGTAGATTCTGACAATTTCAAAGGTTTATCTAGGAATAGGAAAGCATCCTTCTCACACCAAGTTGATAGAAGAGTGCTACAATATGTCCAGTTAATAATTTGTCAAGTTCAGAAATAATTGAAATATTTTCAGAGGAAAAATAAACTAGAAAATATCTGTTTGGTAAAATAATCCAAGTTCAGAAAGAAAAACAGTACATGGTCTCTCTCACATGAAAATCAGCATTGTGCCAAGACTCTATGAAGCACAGGAAGGGTTGAGGTAGGGCTGTGTAAGGAAATCATGATACATCTATTGGATGACAAATACAGAAAATACAGACTGTGATCACAAGAAGACATAGCAAACCAACATTTGTGCATGTGACTTAAGGAGGAAGATGTAACACCAATGACCACACCCCACTCCACCCCCCAAAAAGGAAGAAGCACAGTGCCTTATAACAGCAAGGAAGTTGGCTTAAGCCTGGGTGGCTTTATTTCTTAAATATTTTTAATAAACTTGATTAGCACATTAATACAAAATAGAGGGTTTCGTTACATTTCCGTACACACATAGAACAGGCACCTCTCCCCTCCACCCACAGTGTGGCTAATGAGTCTTGCTAATGACTACTGTAACTACCAGAGGCTAATTGGCCTCTCTACTCTCTGAGGAACTTGTTTCCTGAAGCCTAACAACCAAAAAGAAAGTAAATCTTTTCTGGGTGTTTCTTCCCTCTGGCCTTATTAGCAGAGATGCAGAAGACATCGAAACTTCCCTCAACCCCTGGGCCATAGTATCTGGAACCCTCGCCTGGGAACTAATTAGAGTACTCTGCTTGCAAACTTTCAGGGCTTCAACCCCCAGCCCTTACTCTGACTGTCTCTGTGGGGACCATTGCTGGATGGATACCCCCGAGGCCTTGTGAAGCAGAAGTTAGTGAAACTTTTCAATTAATCTGTACTTGTCTGATACATCACATTATGCTAGGGCTGAAGACTCGGGAGATTGGTATTCTCCCTCCTTTGTGTCTGTCAGATGGGTGGCAAATTTCTATATACCCAAACCTTCGGTTCAGTCAATGAAATGAAGTTAAGAATAGTACAAAGCCCATAGCACTCTCTAAGATGGCTGAAGAGGGATCTGCGGAGTGAAGTTTCCTGGTTAAATCTCTGCCCTGATCCTCATTAGAGAAAGAGATCATAGAATCTTTAAATAAGAGTTACTCTCTTAACTCAAAAGCCAATGGAACCTTCTTCACCTCTATGTTACCCCAAACATCAATTCAATAATGAGTAGACCACTCATCATTGAATCCACTAAATGATCAGTTGAAGGACTCATTATGAATCCTACTTCATAGTTGAGAAAACTAAAGCCATAGAACTAACCTACTCAGTGTCATATGAGCAGTGAGAAGAAGTGTTCATCCAGCACTCACTTCTCCCAACTCCTCATCCAGTGCTGAGTTAGGGCATCAGGGACCTGAGTCTCTCAGCTAACCCCCTGCCACAGGGAAGAAGCTATATCCACAATGACTTTCCCTTACATTTATATTCTAAAATGGATGAGCATATGCAGGTACCAACTAAAGTTCTGAAGTCTGAAGGACCCCAGTAGCTTTATCCAGTCCCCAATCCTATAAACATAAAGTCAAAGAACAAAGCTAGGCAGCTTCTAACTGACATTCCAATACCTTCTTAAGCTCTCTTCTTTGTTACGGTTGCTGCTACCTCCCAGGCCTCCACATCTCTGCCTGGCTCGCTATATGCTCCTCCAATCTGAACATCTGTCAAGCTGACTATTCCCCAAAACTAGACTCTACCCATCACAGATCCACTGTATGGGAATAGTTAGTGGGTTCACATAGTTCTTAATATCGTTTTCTGTATGTTTAATTTCCTGTAGTCCTATCTTTCTTCCTTGTGTTGCAGCCTGTGTGGGTCTAAGCACTTATCATGCAGTAGGTAAATAATAAGCCTAAGATTTTTAGGATAAACTAAGTAAGGTTGAGTTGAAATTTGGGTCTCTTTTTGAAAGCTTTCTCTATTCATATTCACTGCCTTTGTATCTCTGAAGCTCTCAACAGTATGACTGTTAATTTTTGGTTCTTCAGTGGTCTACTAGATGCAGGCAAGGAGGCAGTGGTGGTGGACTCAGAAGCAAATGCTGGACTTAAAGGGGTGTTCCCCAGGATATTTTTCAGTTGTAGGTTTGTTAAATTTCTGTCACTTTCTGAATTTAGCAGTATTCCTTTTAATCTTCTCAAGTCAATGTGTAAAACTCTTCTTTTTAGACAAAATATATATTTTATTCAAATTATTTACTTGAAACACCTATGTCTTGTTAGTATAGCAAAATTCAAAACTATTTATATTAGAATGAGAACTGGAGAGACAAAAATAATCTGTCTTAACTTATGATTATCCATTATCATTATCCTCTCATTATTGCTCGCATTCATTTATCATTGTGGGCCTACAACACTGTTAAGCCCATGTATTTATTACTATACACCTCACTATTATAATGACTCATTTTTATGACACTTCCCTATAATAATGATTTATTAATATTATCCCACTTTGCTATTATAATCAATCTTATCCCACCTTACTATTCATAACTACTATCCTATCTTATGATAATTTATGATTATTGTGCTTCTTCACTACCATTATGTTACCTCACTAGTGTGGTCATTTCCCATTATTATGCATGCTGTATACATGGTACTTGGAGAGAAAAGTCATCAACAGTTCTTAACCAGCTATAAACCCTGAAAGCTACAATAACAACTGGCCTAGAATGGTATGGCATTAATAAAAAAAAGTTATGGCCTTTGAATTCAGAGGTTATGGAGGTCACCAAACACTTTCTGATTTATTATTCAAGACCTATTTGATAGATTGAAATTCATATCTGGTACTGTAGATCTAACAAAAAACTCAGGGTTAGGGAGAGCCTACTACTAGTATTTTGTTACATGGTATCAAATTGCCTTCTCAACACTGATCTTTAAACCCATAAGTTAGTGTAGCTCTCAGAAGAGGTGGAAAGACAGTAAGAGCCTAAGGCTGGGGAAGAATACTGAAAAATAGTGTCTTCTGGACATTATAGTGTTACTGTACTCATGAACTCACAGCATCTCTGGTTGCCTACTCAAGATCTGCATAAAGAGAAGAGACTCAAAAGTCCAGCATGGTTTGCAGAGGGGCTCATGAAGCTCCATCCCTAGCTAAGGTAGTTGAAGCTTACTGGGATAGGGTTAGTTTCTTCTAGCCTGTGATCCCTAGTACATTACCCATCTTCCAAGGCGTGATCCACTATAACGATGAACATACAAGAACTAATTTAATTTGTGTGTGTGTGTGTGTGTGTGTGTGTGTGTGTGTGTGTGTGTGTGTTGAATGATAGAATACCTGAAGTTGGGAGAGTTAGTAGCTATCATCAAATGTGAAATGTGGCAGAAGGAAGAGCTGGGAGCTATAAGTAGATATCATCAAAATACATGTATACATGTGTGAAATTCTTAAATAATATATTAAAATATTTTTTAATTTATCTATGTCCAAAGTCAAGAATCTTGTCCCTATTATGCCTAATTACACAGTTGCTTTTATTGCTTCAGTAGACATTTTCTTTCTAAGAAAATCCTTTCGGGCCCTTCAAGTAGGCCTAGTTGGATCACATCTGCTGCAAAACTATGCCTTTTCTATGACAAGAAAGCTGCACCTGTGAACTTGCAGCAATATGGTTACCTAAACAAGACCTGCATACTGATCTCACCAGTTGACATACCAGCACAGATAAAAGAAATCTCACAAGTCCCCAAACCTAAATGAGGAACTACAGGCAATTAATGCCTGCTGAGGGAGGAAGAACCAGTTTTTTCCAGAAATGATCCCTACTTGGTTATCCAGTACCAACTGGTCAACCCTAAAAATATACATATAAGCATAACTAAATGGACACAGAATGTTATATTTATGGATTTATTCTTATATGTATGTGTAACAATAATAGTTAAAGAAAAATAAATTATAATATTAAGAGGGAACAGAGAAAGGGGACAACACAGAAGGAATTGGATGGAGGAAAGGGAGAAAGGAATGTAAACACAGATGAAATCTAATAAACAATTTTTAAAGATGACTCAGTTGGTAAAAATCACTTTCCTCCAACACAGAGACCTAAGTTCTATCCATCTATCCATGGAACCCACATGGTAGAAGGAGAGAACCAATGTTCACAAGGAATCTTCCAGCTCCACACATGAATCGTGGCACATGTGGACACATGCACACATATATATAAATAAATTTAATACAAATTTTAATCCCTTTATGCCTTTATTTTTCTCTGATATTGGGCCCATTAAGATACTTTTAAAACATCAAGTTGTTTAAGTTTCACAGACATCCCGCGTTTAAAAAAAACAAATTTCTTTTCTTAAGTCATACTTCCCAATGTCAGTTAACCTACAAAGTGCATGAAATTCAACTATCTCCCAGCATTCTTCTGGATGTTTGGAGGGCACACTTTGATGTGAGATTTAGATTCTAACCTTCAAAGTCACAGCATTTTCTTGGAAAGAGAAAAATCTACAATACATTCAGAAATTATTAACGTGGTATCTTTCTATGTGAGCCATCCTACAAGCAAAGGAAATCATAAGAGTCACTTCTGGAAGATTGTGGTTGAGAAATGAAGATTGGGTGGAGTGGCATCAAAGAAAGGAGATCTTCCACATCACACAAAAGTCTGGATGTTAGATGACAGAAAGAAATCAATAGCCTTTGGAGAATAAAATAAGATGGGGAAACATAGCACAGCAAGATGATATGTTTATAATTTCTGTCCTTATTATAACCTTTTTAATCTCTTTAACAGTGAGTAACAGCAGTGAACCAGTGTTCGGTAGCACCAGTCTCAGGGGCTATTGCAAAAGCCCTGATAAGACAGCTCAAGACAGGCTGTGAAGACACATATGTGCAAGAATACAAAAGTAAGGCAGATTACTTGCTGTCTGCTGCAAAAAGAAGCCTTCCAAATGAGGATTAAGATGTGCAATAATTGATGGTTAGAGCAATAAATCATTAGAAGTCACTTAATACTATGTCTATTTAAATATTTGCTCATTTATATTTGTAGAGATGTTCTACCTACATGTATATCTGTGTGCCACATGCATACAATGCCCATGGAGAACAGAAGGGGGTTTCAGGTCCTCTGGAGCTGGAATTATGGATAGTTATTGACCACTGTGTAGGTGCTGGGAATAGAACCTGAGTCCTCTCCAGAACAGCAAGTGTTCTTCTTAACCACTGATCCATCTCTCTACCTCTTAGCACTATGTCCACTTAGCAGAATAATAGTATTAGGTTCTCTCCTAAGTTCTATGTACTATCTAACCATGTTCTTGGCCTACTTAACACTAGGAATGTCTACCAACTTATATAGCCCACAATAGAATTTGGTTGGTTTGCAACACTATTGCACCAGTGGGCAGTTTTCCATACACAGTAGGACAGCTGTGCATATTAACTGACAGTGATTGTGGCACCAATGAATAAGACCTGCATAAATTCAAGTTATACAAAATTCCAGCCTGCATATGGAGGTAGGGTAAGCACAAATCTCCCCACTAGCTGAGGGGGTGCTATTGGCAGTTGGTAGTTTGTGAAAGAGAGAGAATCCGCTCTGTTTTATCACTGGTGGGACTGACCTGGTAGGTCCAGCACACTTCAGGGCCATTCCCAAGTCTAGTTCAGCAACACAAACTGGACTTGATGAGTAGAAAATAAAACAAGAGCACTCAAAGTTAGGTGGATAGGGAAGTTAGGAAAGAGAGGGTAAGTATGGAAAGAGTTGGGACAGGGGGTGAATATGACCAAAATACATTGTGTGGAATTCTCAAAGACTTAGTAAAAATATTTTTAAGTGTGGGTGCAAAGGATTCAAGCCAAGTGCAGAACCCATTAGATAGTTGGCTTTGGAAGGTGTGGTAGATGCAGTTTGATTGAAAGCCATTTGGTTGGGAAATTTCCTCAGATTCCTTTTCTCCATTAAAAATAAGTACTACTAATTCTTAATGCTGCTTTTCATAGGACAGAAATGTGTCATTTTTGCACATTCTCATACACCAGCAGTTGTGTTGGTCTCGTTCATGAGTTACTTAGGAAGCAAGAGTGGTTGGGAAAGAAGGGTTCTAATAACGTTGTTCTGGCAAATGTGATGACAGGATTGTCTAACTGCTTCTCAGATATCAATCACCCTTGACCTATTTCTTTGAACATGGATTCATTTAAAAAATACATTAGTACAAACATAGATTATATATAAGGAGGCCAAACAGTTGTTTTATTTATTACCATCTTAAGTAAAAGTCATTTAAGCAGTAAAAATACACAAAAAGTTCATCTGTTCACTATTCATGTTATAATTTTCTTTCCACTGTACTTAATATAGTTTCTATTTATAATTCACATGGTCTTTGTCTAACATTCTCCCAGTCCAAACTATAATCTGCTCTGACCAGTACTATCTAACCCACTTCTGAAGAATTCCTCCAACTGTGCACTTGAGCTTCCAGTGTGAGAATGCCAAGGGCATATGTAAGGATGGCTGGATATTTGATACCCTTGTTCTGTGTTCTCACACTGGATGCCTCTTTCCTGTCAGCACCCTCTTCAGGGCACCCTGTACATCCGGGTTTCGGAGGCTGTAGATGAGTGGGTTTAACATAGGGCTGAGGATAGTATTGAGGATCCCAATGCCCTTGTCCTTGTCTGAGGCTGAGACGGAACCCAGACGCATGTAACTAAAGAAGCCAGTTCCATAAAAGATACAGACCACAGTGAGGTGGGAGCCACATGTAGAAAATGCTTTCTTCCTCCCCTCTGTGGAGCGGATCTTTAGTACTGCAGCTGTAACATGGGCATAGGACACTGAGATCAGTATCATAGGGACTACTCCCATGAAAGTGGCTCCCACAAAAAGCAGCTGCCCGTTGAGGTAGATGCTGGAGCAGGAGAGCTGGAAAAGGGGTGGGAGGTCACAGTAGAAGTGGTTGACCACATTAGGGCCGCAGAAGTCCAGCACAGACACAGCCACTGTGTGAGTCAGAGCATTAATGAAGGAGACAGTGCAGCAAATACCCACCAATGTGCCCTGCACTTCACGGCTCATGCGGGTGCTGTAGGTGAGGGGCTGGCAGATGGCCAGGTAGCGATCATAGGCCATGGCTGTCAAGAGATGACAGTCCACACCTGCCAGGAGGTGGAAAAAAAAGAGCTGTGATATACAGGCAGTGTAGGGAATTCTGCACTCGTGAGCCAGGAGACACACCAGCATTGGGGGAACAGTGACACTGATGCATCCGATGTCCAACAGAGATAGATTCCCCAAGAAGTAGTACATAGGAGTGTGGAGCTTGGGTTCCACAAAGATGGCAGCCAAAATGCTGAAGTTACCCCCAACTGTGACAATATAGGCAAAGAAAAAGACAACAAAAAGAATAGAGTGCAGTCTTACATTTCCTGTTAATCCAAGAAGGATGAATTCGGTGACAGCTGTCCTGTTTCCCCAGGCTCCTGGCTCCATAGGCCACTGCTATGAGCTGGAGGGCAAGGGAGGAAGAGTTAGATCTCACAAATAGTGAATGAAAGAGGCACATGTGAACGTGTCGTCAGCATCTACACGGTGCCGGTATGGTCTGTGCAGAACACCTACCGATTAAAATGGTATCTGTCTACTTTACAGGTATCCTGCAGCCTTCTGAAGGCTCCTGCTGACCAAATAATCAACCTTTTTAGCTCCTGGTTCAAGGAGAAAACCAGAGAATACTGGGAAAGGGGGTTGGTTGAGTGGCTATTTACATAGTATGCAAGTATTTTAATACTACAATGCCTGTGACATTTGTATCAGTCTATAGCAACTGACTAGCAACTCTCACTGACTGGTGAGTATATGAGGTTCTGCAAAACACACCATGGGGATCATAGCAACACAAGATAAAAGAGTAATAAAAAAGTTTTCATGAACTCAAAAAGGTATAAAGAATTTGAGAAAGGAGGAGAGCAAGAAATGATTCAAAGTACAGAAATACGCAGAAGTGAAAGAGTAGAACTATGATTGGCATTTTAAAAAATAACATTTAGACATACTGTATTGTTTTTATTTATTTTCATTAAATTCTATGCACTACTGTGTCTCTGTGTAATCAGGACACTGGTGCTTACAAAGATTTTACAAACCCTTGGGTCCTAACATTTCCAAGAACTAACACAAACTAAGGACTGTCTAGCACCAATCTCAAATGTTTACATTGTATTACTTTGGCATGTGTTCTACTGAGGCTTTTTATATGGCTCTGTATATAATAAAGAGAGGAGTAGTATTCTAAAACTTTCCGTATTAGCATCCATATAACTCTTCTAAGAAATCAGGATCCCATCCACTATCTTCATTAGTAATTATTGGTTGAATGTTAAGGACCATGCTTACAGTGGAACTAGTGGATTGGTTATGACTTGTGAGATACATTTGAAAGGATGACCCCAAGGTCCTTTGCTGAGCAACTAAAAAAATAGAGTTGATACTAAGTATTATGAGGACACATGATTATTGTGTATCTATGTAAAGGAAGAACGGGAGTTTTTTGAAGGCAAAGAGAGAATTGAGGTCCTACAGGTTATTTCACTGGCTTCCTTCCACTCACCACATATGAAGATAAGTCCAAAGTGGATGGACAGAGACAAGAAGTCAAAAGCCCTTTGGTTGTGACTACAGAGCATAGTTCCAAAGCAATTTCTTTGAGTTTCTCTGCTTCTGGATCCTTGCCTATACTGGAACTCTTTCTCTCTGTAACTTTTTTCTGTCAAAAGTACTATCCCCTCCACAGATAAAAAAAAATCCCTTTGGACTCAATCCTTAGTTATTGATCCATGTCTTCAAGGAAATTCGCCTTACACATCCCAGTCTTCAGTTGAGTTTTCTCTCCTATGGCATCATAGGCAGTTAACATGATCATTCCAGTATGTGGCCAGCAGCACAGGATGCACCATTCAAAGCTCACAACTCCAGATAAAGAGTATTTTTTTTATCATGGTAATGGGTCGCCAATCCCATCACCAACATTGTGCCCTTTTCTACAAGAATCATTGACTACCTTTGAGAAAGGTGAAGCTCACAAAACTTGCAAGATCACACATGTCAGAGTTTGTTCTGAACAGACACTTTACTCTTTTTCTCCCAACTGCTGCTGACTCTCAAGGTCCCTGCCATACATATAGATACATATGTCTATGTATGGATTTTCCATTCCCTCCCAGTCACTGAGTGGAAAGACTCATCATCACAGCCACTTTCTAAGTCTATCATTACCTGATACTTTTCTCACACCTCGACAGTTCATGGATGTCCGTTCCCACATCCTTACTTGAGAAGGAAAGAAAATAGGATCACTGGGATGGTGTGGAGGACCATAAGACACTTACCTCCCTGTAGCACCTGATGTGTTTCTGGTTCTTACAGAGAGTTGAGTAACTTCTAAGCTGACCAAAGGTTGTCAATGTTCACAGCTCTCATAAAAAGCTGAGACTATGTCTTGGTGTTCTCTCCTTTTGGGAGCTAACTAGCACCAAGAGACTCTATAAAAATATAATTCCTCAAGGATTTCAAAGGAGCCAGAAGAGAACAACCTCAGACCACAAGGGTTTCTCTCCACCACCAAAACAACATTCTATTCCTGACATCATCACAATCTTCTACTCATTCCAAAGTGGAGGAAAATACCAACATGTTGTAAACAGGAGAATATCATCTTAAAAGCTTTCATTGACCTGCTGAGTCCACCAAATATATTCATGGTTGGAGCTCAGCCTGGACTTCAGATGATCACTGAAACCCATAAATAGTCTCATTTAGTTTTCACATATTTAAGGTATAATTTTTGACTGTTGGCATGAGTCATACAGTTTATGAGTTGGATAGAATGTGCTGTAAGGGACATTCTATCTAGCACTTCCCCGATATGGAACATGCTTCAGTGATTCCTTATGGCTCACAAGTGATTCCTTGTAATTAACATCCTTGCCGTACTATAGCCCTTGGCAATATCTTATCTAGCTTCTATCCCTAGGGTTTGGACTTTTACGATGACATAAATAGATTCATGCAATGTGCACACACTTCCATGCATGTGAGTGCAAGTATTCCCCAGTACACACATGGAGATCAGAAGACAACTTCAAGTGTCAGACTTGAAGACTTGCCTTTTATCTCCTTTGAGTCAAGCCCTCTTGTTTACAGCTCCATACATTAGGATAGCTGGCCTATGAACTTCCAAACATTCTCCTTCCTGTTATGGGAACACTAGGATTACAAACAAGTGGTACTGGACCCAGTAGCACTTAGGTGGGTTCTTGAGTATTTGATTTCAAGTCCTCTTGCTTGTGTGACAAACTCTTTAGCCACTGAATCTTCTTCCTAGATTCTAGGCATGCTTATTATAAATTAATGATTTCAATAAATATAATCCTTTTGATATTTGTGTGAATTGGTTATACAGCTGTCCACCTTATTTATGATGAAAATATTTTAAAAACTCCAGGGGTTACCTGCCACTGTGTGCAGTCCAAACATATATAAATATAGCACAATTTCACCATATACATATATGAAATAGTTCAATTCATAAATGAGATTAACTATCATAACTAACAATAAAATAAAATAATTACTACAATATGCTACAACAAAAATTATTTAAAACTTACAAATTGGTCATTTCTGGAACATTTCATGTAGTATTTTCAGACCATGGTACATGAAAAGCAGAAAACAAATATGGGTAGAGATACTAGTGTGCTAAAATTCATTCTTCACTGAAAAGCTCTCCTATTATGCAGATCTAATAATTTGTTCAGCTTTTTACCTATTATATGTTATGTATGGTTCTTTACCATTGATGAACATTTGGGTTATTTCTAGATTTTAGCCATTACAAATCGGTTTTAGTAAATATGTATATGCAATTCTTTATGTTGTTTTCTGTCTTCAATCCTCTCTGGAAAATTCCTTGAACTGTAAGTACTGGAGTCCATGCATAAATGTATTTTATAATAACATTAACTGTCAAGGCTTAAAAGTTGACTCCATGGATAAAGCACTTACTAAGCAAGCATAAGAACCTGAATTTGAATCCCCACTATTCAAGTAAAAGTTAAAATGATATGGTAGCCTGCCTAAATGTCAGTGTTTAGGAGGCAGAAACAGAGACTTCCGGAGTACATTTGACTAGCTATACTAGACCAGTCAGGGAGTTCCAGGTTCAGTAAGAGACTCTGCCTCAATAAAATAGAGAAGAGTCAAGGAAGATACTAGCCATTAACTTCTGGTATCCACATATGTACTCACACACATAAGCACACATGAACAACACACACACACACACACACACACACACACACACACACACCACATACACACAACTCACCTGCCAGTTGTACAAATTTGTGATGCCATTTTAAATTCTCGCCACAAAGAAAGAACTTTCATAGCACCAGAAGATTCCAAGGAAAGAAAAGAACCAATGGGTTTACACAACCACAATACATATAAACCACAGTAATGATGAGGATGGTAATATATCCCCAAAGATGCAATAGTGGTATTCATATCTTGGCAGTAAAGCCTGATCAATAGAAAGGAAACCTTTCCTGGTGCTTGAAACCTATCCAACTACCCAAAGTTAATGAAGTCATCGGTATTAGGGGAGAGCCTATTGTCTGCCTCTTTTCCAATCCAGAATGACTCCTAACTGCACTCTAAATCTTATCCTTACAGATAAATATAGCTTTCACACCTCACTAAAGAAACTATCCTTCACAATGATTAATACTTGCGTGTTTGGAATTGTGGCTATTCTATCCACTAGTATTTGTGCATGTGTTACTCCACGATGTTTGCAGTTTTAGAGATATGAACTCACTGATAAGTGGATATTAGGCCAAAAGCTCAGAACCCAAGACACAATTTACAGACCACATGAAGATCAAGAAGAAGAAAGTCCAAAGTAGATGCTTCAGTCCCTCTTAAAAGGGGGAGCAAATTACTCACAAGGGAAATACAGAGAAGAAGTGTGGAGCAAAGACTGAAAGAAAGACCATCCAGAGACTGCCACACATGGGAATTGATCCCACATTCAGCACCAAACCCAGTCACTACTGGGGATGCCAAAAGGTACATACTGACAGCAGCCTGAGTTAGCTGTCTCCTGAAAGGCTCTCCCAGAGCCCTACTGTTACAGATGAGGATGGTTGCAGCTTGGACTGAACAAGGGGACCCCAATGGAGAAGTTAGAGAAAAGACTGAAGGAAGTTTGCAACCCCACAGGAAGAACAGTATCAACCAACCAAACACCCCAGAGCTCCCAGGGACTAAACCACCAACCGATGAGTACACATGGAGGGACCCATGGCATCAGAAGCATATGTAGCAGATGATGGCACTATCCGCATCAATAGGAGGAAAAGCCCTTTGTCCTGTGAAGGCTCATTTCACCAATGAAGGGGAATGCCAGGGCATTGAGTTGGTAGTGGATGGGTGGAAGTGGGAGCATCCTCATAGAAGCAGAGGGAGGGGGAGGGGTATGGGAGAGGGGGAAAAGAAAACATTTGAAATGTAAATACATAAAATATCCAAGAAAAATAATTTTTAAAAGGAGTTCTCTGGTGGAATTTTTGGGGTCACTTAAATATACTATCATATCATCTGCAAATAGTAATATTTTGACTTCTTCCTTTACAATTTGTATCCCTTGGCCTCCTTTTGTTGTCTACTTGCTCTGGCTAGCACTTTGAGTACTAAATTGAATAAGTAGGGATAGAGCGATTTTAGTGGGATGCTTCAAGTTTCTCTCCATTTAGTTTGCTCTTGGCTACTGGTTTGCTCTATATTGCTTTTACTAAGTTTAGGTGTGTGCTTTGAATTCCTGAACTTTCCAAGACTTTTTTTTTTTGGTTCTTTTTTTCGGAGCTGGGGACCGAACCCAGGGCCTTGCGCTTCCTAGGTAAGCGCTCTACCACTGAGCTAAATCCCCAGCCCCCCAAGACTTTTACTCTGAGGTAGTGTCTCTCTTTGTCACTGAAGTGTGTTTCCTGTATGCAGCAAAATTCTGGGTCCTCTTTACATATCCTTTCTGTTAGTCTGTGTCTTTTTGTTGGGGAATCGAGTCCACTGATGTTAAGAGATATTTAGGAAAAGTGATTGTTGCTTGCTGCTGTTTTTGTTGTTAGAGGCAGAATTATGTTTGTGTTGGTATCTTCTTTTGGGCTTGTTGAAACACGATTACTTTCTTGCTTTTTCTAGGGTGTATTTTCCATCCTCGTGTTGGAGTTTTGTATCTATTATCCTTTGTAGAACTGGATTTGTGTGAAGATGTTGTGGAAGTTCTGTTTTGTCATGGAATATCTTCATTTGTCCATCTATGTTATTTGAGAGTTTTACTAGGTGTAGTAGCCCAAACTGGCATTTGTGTTTTCCAGCCCAGAATCTTATGGCCTTCATAGTCTCTGTTGATAAGTCTGGTTTAATTCTGATAGGTCTGCCTTTATATGTTACTTGATCTTTTTCCCTTACTGCTTTTAACATTCTTTCTTTGTTTTGTGCATTTTTGGTTTGGATTACTATGAGATGGAAGGATTTTCTTTTCTGGTTCAGACTATTTGGAGTTCTGTAGGCTTTGTGTGTTCATGGACATCTCTTTCTTTGGGTTAGGGAAGTTTTCTTCTATAAACTTGTTGAAGATATTTACTGACCCTTTAAGTTGAGAATCTTTGCTTTCTTCTATTATCCATAGATTTGTTCTCATTGTGTCCTGGATTTCATGAATGTTTTGGTTTAGGGTTTTTTTTTCATTTTGCATTTTCTTTGACTGTTGTGTTAATGTTTTCTATGGTATCTTCTGCCCCTGAGATTCTTCTATCTCTGGTATTCTGTTGGTGATGCTTGCATCTGTGACTCCTGATTGCTTTCCTTTATTTTCTGTCTCCAGGGTTGTCTCCCTTTGTGATTTCTTTGATTTTATTTCCATTTTTAGATCCTGAATGGTTTTCTTCTATTCCTTTGCCTGTTTGGTTGTGTTTTCCTATAATTCTTTATAGAGTGTTTATGTTTCCTGTTTAAGGGCTTCTACCTACTTACCTGTGTTCTCCTGTATTTCTTTAAGGGAGTTATTAATGCCCTTCTTAAAGTCCTCTATCATCATCATCATCATCAGATGTGATTTTTAAATCCAAATCTTGCTTTTCCAGTGTGACTTGCTGTAGTGGGAGATCTGGGTTCCGATGATGCCAGGTAGCCTTGCTTTCTGTTGCTTATGTTCTTGTGCTTGCTTCTCACCCTCTGGTTATCTCTAGTGTTACTTGACCTTGCTGTCTTTGACTGAAACCTGTCCTATTGTAATCCTGGTTGTGTCAGAACTCCTCAGAGTCCAGCTATCCTCTGTGATTCTATGATTCTGGGATCCTGGGATCCTGAAATCCTCAGTGTGTCAGAGCCCCTTGGAGTCAAGCTTTCTCAGGGTGTTGCACAAAAAGATGAGGATCCAGAGTCCTGGGATTACTCCAGGCACAGGTGCAAGCTGGAAGGAGCTGAGCTTCCTGTTATCCTGTGATCCTACGATCCTGGGCAGTTAGAGTGCCTCAGATTTGGGCTTCCTCTTGGTGTTGTGGGACTGGGTGTGGAACCAGTGCCCAGGGTCTGCTCAGGGCACTGGTTTAGACTGAAAGGAACCTGTGCCCCTAGCTGGGGGGGATTCCTGAGTCCCTGGATCCTGGGGTACCCAGTTACTCCAGGTGTAGGGGCAGGTTTGGGGACAGATGTTGTGGCTTCTCCTGTGATCTTTGGTGTTTCAAAGCACCTGGGAGTCAGGCTATCCCTGAGTGTGGTAGGAGTGAGTGTAGAGCCATCATTCAAGATCTGCTCCTCATTATAATTTTCTTTTTGAGTTTCTGAAGGACAGGAACAGTGGGTAGACATTTTAAAAAACCCAGTGAATTAGCATTTTAACAAGATCTCCTATTGGCAAGGGAAATGACAGAGTGGTGACAGTGATGGGAGCCAAAGCTTATATGTAGCACTTACACTATTCCCCTTAGTAAACACTAAAGTGGCTGCTTTTTTAAATCTACACACATATCTCTATATAGAAAATCAAGCATTTCTCTTACTACTTTTGCTGGGGTTTTTGTGGTCTTGTTCTTAATCTGTGGGAAATTATTTCATTCTGAAGCATCTAACCATAATCCACTATTTCTGATGTTTGCCCAGTAGCACTCCAGCACAGTTCTCTGATCTTCATTAAAACTATTAAAGGTTCTCTTAACACTATGTCTCTCCAGCCAAGGCTGCATGGTGAGATCCTGTTTCAAAACAAGCAAGAATAAGATGAATAGATCCATCAAGATGACTCAGTGGGTATAAAAGCCTTTGTTATACAAGCCTGATAGCTTGAGTTTTTCATCACTGGAACCCAAATAAAGCTGAAAGGAAAGAACTAACTCCATAAGGCTGTCTTCTGACTTTCTGTGTGTGCACATGTGAACACAAATATAATAATAAAGTTTTAAACCCCTTTTGCAATGTCTGTGGCCTTGCAGCCACATTACAAAATCTACATTAGAGAGTCATCCTCATCTTTAATCTTCACTTTCAGACTTCCATTCCCTGAATCTTACCTATGTGTCTACCTCCTTCCCACAAGAATCCTCAAAGAGCACATGCTACCTGAAATGTAGTTGACTTCATTGGCATTATTGGTGACCATTGGCCTTTAACATGTGACTCAGTAGCCATCTTCCCTATGAAGAAGTTTCAAGTACTGCCAAATTCATAAGACTAAAGATGAGCATCTTACATATTTTTCATATAAAAATATTTTCTAATACTATTCTTAAAACATATTCAGTTTTGTTTGTGATTAATTTCAATTAATGAAGCAATGGGTTATAATATTTAGCATTGAAATAGATAGGAATAATCAATAATTAGAAATAACAGCTTGTTCGACTATTCCTGAGTGTCAATCTAGCCAAATGTTTTGTTGGGTTGTTTGTTTGTTTGTTTGTTCTGTTTGTTCATTTGTTTGTTTGTTTTTGGAGAGAGAAAAGATTTATTATAGCTAACAGTTTCAGAGTTCTTTAGTCCATCATGACAGGGAAGGCTAGGGGCAGTTCATATCTTAGTGGACAGGAAGTAGAGAGAGAGAAATGGGAACAAGTCTTGAATGACATTCCCTGGAGGACCCAATGTCAATGATCTACACCTTCAAACTAGATCTCACTTTGGAAAGTTCCCAAATAGCACCACCATGTGGAGACCAAATATTGCAATCCTGAAACTGGAGGAAACAAAGCATTCAAATCACAGAATGGTTTAAGATGGTTTCATAGTTCTGAATTCACTTTAATCTCTTACCACATTCAGAATAAAAAAAATCTAACATTTAAGTGGGAGGAGTCCTCAGAGTCTTCTGTATAAAATCCAAAGAATGCCAGGTGTAGTACACTTCTGTAATCTCAGAACTCAAGAGGCAGAGTCAGGGAAATCACAAGCAGTCTGGGATACATAGCAAGTTCCTGGCCAAAAAGGGGTGTGTAGTGAGACACCTACTCAGCAAACAATCCAAAAGAAAGAGGACCTTGTAGGAACAGAAGTAATCAAAGAGTTTCATCGCTAAGGGTTCTAGAGTTCATACCCTTTTGACCCTAGACCCTGCTTCATGGGTTTCTGTCTTCTTAGAGTTCATATCCTTTGACCCAGGGTCCTGTTTCATGGATTCCTGTAGAGCTCATATCCTTTGACCCAGAGACCCTCATCATGGGTTTTTGTATTTAACAATTGGAAGAGAGTGCACAGATGAACACACAGGAAGCAAATCCCAGCATACCATGCAGCCCAGACTATTAGAACAATCAGATTCAATGTAATCACCTAATAGTACATAATTAAATACATTTCACCTCATCTACTGAAAGAAATATTATGCAATCACAAAAAGGTTGGCAATGATCTACATTTAACATCATGGAAAGAGAGTGACCTATATTATTGAGTTCACCTATGTTGGCAAAATTATAGAATTTTAGGTATAAAACAATTATGTTCTTTACAAGTATATATCATGAACAAAAACATTTTTAAAATTATATATTAACTGTCTATGTGATTATCTGTAAATGGTGAGCCTAATGGTGACTCCTGTTTTATTCTTTCTGTATTTTCTTATGTATTTGTTTATTTCTCATATATTTGTGTGAGTGTGTATGTGTATGTATGCATGCTCACATGTGCCTGGGTATACATGTGTATGCACTTGCATACGGGGGTCAAAACTGACATTTAATGTTTTCATCAGTCGCTTTCTATTTTATTTGCTTAAGTAGAGTCTCTCACTACATCAGAATCCTGTCCGAGCTTGCTCTGAGCATACCATGCCTTTGCCTTCTGAGAGCTTGAATTACAGATGGTCACCACATCTATTGCTATTTCTGTGGGTGCTAAGGATCTGAATTTCAGTTCTCACACTTATATAGAAGGTGCTTTATCCACTGAGCCATCTCCCTAGCATCTCCAACTTTTTAATAGGCACACACTTTATTGCATTGTAGGAACAGCTGTTTAAAGTTTTCAGTTGAAACATCTTCCTCCTTAAGGTGACATGAAGGGAACAGTTTGTTTCCTGTTCAAGTGATAGATACCAAAACTTTCTTTTCAAGCCATGAGATTTTCTTATTAATAGACTTTTAACTAGACAAGATGTGACAAACCTCTTTTCTAATTAAAAAGTCTATTTATGAGTTCAGATAGGTTCAAACACCCTGATTTCCTGGATGCTTCAATGAGCATACTTCCGCAATCATTTGTCCTTCGTTGTTAGGTGGTCCAATGGGAAAACATTCTGCCTTATCGCTATGATTTTTCTAAATAATATGAATTATGTTTTAAAATCTGTCTTTTTATTTGTTCATTTCATACACTGATATCTTGAAACCCCTCAATCTTCACCAGCTTCTTTAGAACAAATCAGATTCAATAAAGAAATGAAAATCTCTTAATTCAGTCTTACTTGTAATATAGTTTTTATCACACTGACGTTCCTTTTCTTATTGTTTATTGTTTAATATTTATTATCATCTCTTTACTTTAGAGTGCCCCTCCTCCTTGCAATAGTGTATTACTACTAAGAAGCAATAGTTGCATGTGTAGCATGCCTCTAGGATCAAATCCTTGCTTTGACATTCACTAGAGCTCTGTGACTTGGAGGAAGTTACTCAACCTCTCTGAAGCTAAGTTTTTTTCATCTACACTTTGCAAACTGCACCCATCTTATATAATTAGGAGAATTAACGGAAGTAGTGGCACTTAGTCACTTGGTACATTGTATGTGGCAGTGATAATGTGATGGTTATTACTATTTTAGGGACTTCCCTTCCTAATCAAGGGTGTACCCATTTTAACATACCCACATTCAGGTTGTGGTAATCACAATATCACTTAGAAGTAGTGAGAAGAGCTCTGACAATGATTAAGGCCAGAAGAAAAGTGTCATTTGGGGGCTACCTCCCTGTGAGCACCTTCCGTAGGGCACCCTGCACATCAGGGTTTCTAAGACTGTAGATAAGTGGGTTCAACATGGGACTGATAACAGTGTTGAGGATGCCAATGCCTTTGTCCTTGTCTGAGGATTCCACTGACCCCAGCCGCATGTAGCTGAAGACCCCTGTCCCATAGAAGATGCCTACCACAGTGAGGTGAGAGCTGCATGTGGAAAAGGCTTTCTTCCTGCCCTCAGCAGACCGGATACGAAGAACTGCAGCTGCCACATGGCCATATGACACAGTGATGAGGACCAAGGGGACCACGCCCATGAAAGCTGCTGCTACAAAGAGCAGCTGCTCATTGAGTTGGATGCTGGAACAAGAGAGCTGGAATAGCTGAGGGAGGTCACAGTAGAAGTGGTTGATGGTGTTGGGGCCACAGAATTTAAGAGTTGACAAGGCAACAGTTTGGGTCAGTGCATTGCTAAAAGAAAACACACATGACAGGCACACTGAGGCCTTCTGGATATTCCAACTCATATGGGTGTTGTAGGTGAGGGGGTGGCAGATGGCCAGATAACGGTCATAGGCCATGACAGTCAGAAGGAAGCAGTCTGCCCCAGCCAGGAGGTGAAAGAAGAAGAGCTGTGTGAGGCAGGCCCCATAGGGAATGTGTCTGTCATTGGATAGGAAATGTTTCAACATGGCAGGAACGGTGACACTAATGCATCCAACATCCAGCATGGACAAGTTCCCCAAGAAGAAATACATGGGAGTGTGGAGTTTGGGTTCTATAATGATAGCAGCCAGGATGCTGAAATTGCCACCAAGGGTAGCTACATAAGCAAGAAGGAAAAGGACAAAGAGAATGGGCTGCAAAGATGGAGTCTCTGTGAGACCCAGCAGGACAAATGTGGTCACACAGGAATCATTTCCCAAGGTTCCCAGATCCATGACTCTCTTCCACCAGTGACAGCTGAATGAAGTTCAAAGGTGAAACAAGGACAGTGACATCTTGGTAATTAATATCAAGTATTGCAATATCCAGGTGCAGTCAGGATGCAAGAGAAAACACAAAGGAAAGAAAAGTTAAAGGCTGAAACACAATAGATAAGAGTGTGATGGATCCAACAGCTACTAATACAAAGCAATGGCATCAATCAGAGACAAACATTGACATAGCAAGGGGAAGGAATGTGATTTTGAAGGCTAGAGGGAAATATTATTTACCAGAGGCCAAAATTCTAGAAAAGGAACCATAGTCTTTAGATGTTGACCTGGACAGCTTAAGTACAAAAGATTCTGGAGCATGAAATAGAAACTTCCAGAGAAGTGGGGGCATAGTCCTCTTCCCCAACCTATACTGCACTCATCATACTACATCAACCCCCAGTATCTTAGGAGGTTTGGTTCCACAGCTTGTCAGACACCAAAACCTAAGGGTGCTCATGTTTCTTGTATAGGATGGAACAGAATTTACATATAGCGTATGTACATTCTCCCAAACACTCATTTCTAAATAACATAATACCTTACCCTGTATCCATGCAGTGTGAGTTTTTGTTATCTTACATTGTTACGGGATGTTGACAGGAGGAAATGCCTGTACTTATGGGAATGAACATAATTTTTCCACATACTTTCTATCCACAGCTGAAGCCACAGATAAGGAATTTTCAGGCGGATGGTCAGTTAAAGGATGTTAGTAATAAAATTGCACTGTGACCTAGATTATTAGAAATTGAGTTGTAAAGCCATAAGACATGATCTAAACATTTCAGAGAAAGGTAAAAGTTCCATGAAAAACAGTGGCACTTCATGAGACACATACCAGACTGACACCCTATGAGAGCACATCATTGAAGGTATTTCCAGCTCTAGAACTGATAACAATCACTCTTGGCTTTCTTGACTCTTAATATTGTATATTACATTTCTCAATAGTATTCAGGAAAATTGGGCACCACAGTGCTCATGCTTTGCTAAGCAAGAACAATGTGGACAAACTTTGAATAAGGTGAAAATTACATGGTTTAGTACCTGGGAGAGATGAACAGCTATGCAATTGGATGAACACTCTCACAACTAGAGTCTTGAGCAAGAATATATCCAGACACTCCCATTTTATCTCATCTACATGCTATCACAAGGCCATAGCCTACTATAGAGCCATAGTGGTTCCCACACATATGGTCACTTAAATGGAACACCCTGAGCCTCACAAGGTCACATAGTGATCTGCTTCATTGAAGTAAAGATTATCATTACTCAAGTGGATCCAGATTCATATAGAAAATGGTTGAAGCTGGAATTTCTCAAAGACAAATGAAGCAGAGGTACAAAATACTCAGATCCCAGAAGGCTAACCACTATTAGAGGCACTGGCCTTTTTTTTTTTTTTGCATGAGTTTGATCATACCACTATGTTTAACTCAGTATCTCTAAAGCTCAAGTGCCTATCACTCACCATCAACTACTGAAGGAAATGTCCACTTTACCCCCCCTTGGTCAAATACCTGAGCCTCTCCAGGTCTATCTTGGAGGAGAGAGGTGCCATTCCAAAGACAAAGAATGAAATCACATATATGAAAGTCCAAATATGAGCATGCAGTGAGAACTCTCGAAATGACACTCACCCAGTGAAGGGGACAGGCACTTCTTGGGCAGAGAGGAAGCCAGATAATCTCCACAGTTGGGAGTTTATCAAAGACAGAGAAACAAAGAGACAAACATCTTGACTGACATCATCTTCCCAATGGGTTTGCTCTTCTCCCATTTTCTCCCTGTGGTGGTGTCTAAAATTAAAACATTCCAGGGGGAGCCAGGGCAGGATTAATACCTGCCTTCCCAAGACAGAGGAATCTCCAGTGCTTTGACAAGGCTTTAGACTATCTCCATGTTTCAAGGATAAACTTCATGAGCATAGCCAAGTTCACACCATTATTTAACAAATGAATTTATAAACTAGCACTTTTGTTACTGTCATTTTACATGGTAGTAGAGCCACTTTTTATGGCTCTCAAAGAGTCTTTACAGCATGCATTAATTGAACAAATTAATGGGGCTTGATGTGATATTCCCAGTGATTCTGCCTTACTATACACACACACGCACACTCATACTCACTCACTTTCCACTCTCTAGTAATCACTATTCAACCTTAAGAATATTTTTTAACTTTTATATGTGAGAGAAAGTTTGTTTATCTCGTTTAATGTCATCTAGTTTCATCCACATTTCTACAAGTGACAGATTTTTCTTCTTTATGACTAAATGGTACTCCATCATGCATGCATTTGTACCATATTTTCACAAATCTTACAGTTTAGAAAGTCACAGTGTTCAGATTTAGGATTCAGTTTAGATGTCACAGAATCCTGACTTCAAATGCATCCCAAATTCATGCATTCAATACCATGAAAGCAAAGAAAGTTTAAAGGCATCTTCTACACCAGGACTACCCTACTTTTACTAACTTCTAAGGGCCGCTTTGACAATCGAACACAATTGCTTACTGTACCTTGTTCATGAATAAAGCTTTTCTACTGGCTTAAAGCTGTCATAGGCTAAGGAAGAGTCAACAGAGGGTGGGATGGTTTTAAATTCCTGTTAGCATCTATCCTTGGAGGAGAACCTTTAAGAAACCAACTAGAGCCCCCCTTTTGACCTTATCTTCTTGGTATAACAAAGACTTCATATATATTTTGAAAGACATTTCTCACATGCTGCTAACCAAGGACACTCCATTCTTAAAGACCAATTGCAGATCTTTTCTTCATAACAAATGGCCCATAGATCCCTGTGGCTGAACTAGGTTTACCACCTCTAGATAGAAATACCAACCTAAAAGCAATAAAAACTTTAAAATGCTGCACATGAACTTTTAATCTCTATTTTAACCAGTGACATGCTGACTCCAGTACCTAGTTTATCATTATATATTTCTAGTTGAACTTCCCACAGAAGCTTCAAAAACTACAGAGCATAATTTATTAAGAGAGAGGGAGCAGGAGGAGGGAGGGGAGGAGGAGGGAGGAGAGAGAGAGAGAGAGAGAGAGAGAGAGAGAGAGAGAGAGAGAGAGAGAGAACACTTGAATGGCTTATATTGATAAAAACTACAAGTAAACATTTTCTTACTGAAAAAATTGAGTTCAACAAATGGACTTCTATGTTTCAATTGATCTTTAAAATGTTAAGATACATCAAATTTAATGTTCTAAAATGCCCTATAACATATTCAAAGACTTAACAATTCAAGGAAACTTAAATTCTATTTACAATGATTTGAGATATTCAAAGATCTGTTTTGGTTAACTCTTATTACCTAAACTATGCAAAACACATCACTTTCTAATAATGTCAATACTCATGATGTTTTATGCTTTATAAGCTGATGTTTCTTGATTAAATAAATATTCATCTCTTATAGTACAATTAGTTAAGATATTTTATTTTATAGATAAATACTACTTTTAACTCCTACTAGAATCTCATTTCCTTTTTGAGAGTTGGACATATTTTGTCTCTGACTCATTCTCTCAAATCTTTCTCTAAATTTTCACATTGTCTGCCACTCAATTAATGTTACTTTCAAACATAACTGCTTCCTTTTACAAACTAACTTACCTTCATAGTTAGGGATTAAAATTGTGTACTAAGGGCATGTCTGTATTCCATCCAAACTGCTTAAAGCTGTATAATTCCAGCAGAATCACATAGACTTAGAAGTTCTTTGGATATGACTCCTTGTCAGAGAAGCCATGTTGCTGAATTAAAAATCCTCTACAAATGACAATTTTCACTATAATATTTTTGGTTTTGTATTTAGAAAAAGAACATTGTTGAACAATAAAAAGCCTCTGCGTTCATATACTACATCCTTAAGAGGCATTTGAGGACTGTGGCAGCTTAAATGAAATTGGACCCTATAGGTTCCTATATTTGAATGCTCAGTTCCTAGTAGGTGGAACTTTTGGGAAAGTATTAAGTGTGACATTGCTGGAGGATGTATGTCATTAGGGGCATGCTTTGATGTTTCAAAAGCCCACATTATCCCCAATTAGCTCTCTCTTTCCCTGCCTCATGCTTGTGAACTAGATGTAAAGCTCTCAGCTACTGCTCCAGCACCATACATGCCTTCATGCTTCTGTGCTCCTTGTCCTGATGGTTATAGACTCTAATGGTCTATAGCTGTAAGGCCTTGATTAAATGTTTTTCTTTATAAATTGCCTTGGTCATGGATGTTTGTCATGATGATACAAAAGTAACTAAGAGAGGGGCCAAGGATCTGACATAAATATGGAGAAGTCAGCTTCCCACAGAAGAATGTTGTACCTCTTTGAGATGAGAGTGAGTAGTGGGTATAATCGAATGGTGAAAAAGTTATCTCAGAAGTAGAAGCTGAAAGTGTGATTGGGCATTAAGAACCAGGCTATTAAAGCATAGATTATGGGTTATTATTGTTGAGATAAGGATGTCTTGTGCTCTTCTCTGGAACATTGTTCATTCTATGTAGGCATTAATAGTTATCATAAATATCAATAATACTAATAGCATCCAAAGATACTCTGCAAGGTACCAAGAGAGAAATACAATAGGAATACATAGCCATAAAGCCTATGAACACCAACAATGATCCAAATGTCCACATATAGCCAAGAGTGCAAGATATCAGCGGCACTTATATCTTGGAGCGTAAGAGCTGATTTAGGGTCAGAGATGGTTGTTACCACTAAAGATCCTCTCAAAATCCCATCAACCACAGACATCTGGATGGTGCCGTTAGGTAATTTTACACATTTAGTTTTAAGGTCAAAGCAGCAGCTACTTTTCTGTGCCATGGTATAACCTGGATTTTTTAATAAGGAATAATTGTTCTAACTAGAAAAATGATTTGTAAAGTTTACATTTAAAAGTATTTGCATAGCCAAGGCTAGCCTCAAATTTGTGATCCTCCCAACTCTACCATTTTTAGGAAATTCTATTGGCAATGTCTACCCTAAAAAATATAAATAATGAATAAATAAATAATAGGTAAATATAGAAATGGATGGATAGAAGAAAAATGGAGGGAGGGAAGGAGGGAGGGAGGGAGGGAGGGAAGGAGGAAGGAAGGAAGGAAGGAAGGAAGAAAGGAAGGAAGGAAGGAAGGAAGGAAGACCCAAGGCAAAAAAGAAAAGTATTTGTGAACATGTGATTTACTAGAACTGTATGTTTTACCTGGCATCATAGAAAGAAACTGCAAAGAAGCATGTGTTTCTTGCTCAACTCTTACCACCCTCTCTTTAAAGTCTAAAATTTTTCCAAATTCATATTGCTCCCACCAAAAAAAATTTTTGAAAATTCTTGTTATCCAGTGTTTTTTTTTACTCTTTTCTTTTCTTTTTATTCAACAAGTGCAGACATTCATTTTTGGTAAAGTGGTGCACACTCACAGTAGGTCCAAGATATAGGTCCCAAAGAGAAATCGGATGTGGAGTTTGCCCTTAAATTATACTGGAGTAACTAGGACATTAGCTAAACAATTTCTAAAAAGTAAATACCATATAAAATATAGTCATAGTACATAAGGAATACTGATGACATAAGTGTCACTTTGGAATGGGAAAGGTAGTGCTCTGGGAGTAGCATCATCTGTCATTTGGACCATGTCGTGAAGATGTGGCCAAGGGTATTCTACATTCTACAAGGACATTCTATGCAGAGAAACTAACAGAAGCAAATGTGAGGATACAGGAAATTAAGATGAAAGGCTGCTGTGGATGCTACCCACCAGGGAGCTCATTCAAACTTGAACTACTTGCCTGCAAGACAAGATACTGAGGTTCCAGAAGCACAGCCACAAGTATTATGGGTGGGCTTTGAATAATAGTGTAGTTCAGAGAGCCTCAAGGAGTAATTAAGAAAGGCAAGGCCTCGAGCCCTAGGATTAACTGCAGTGTTACTAGTTAGGAGAGGGCTCTGGAAGATGAAGCCTGACTCTGCCTCTTGCTTGATGCATGCTCATGTTTTCATGATGGCAAGCAAGGATTAAAATAGCAATTCCATGATGATGCTGAAGTAATTATTATCTACTGCATGTGAAGTCCTTAGAGTACTACCTAAATGTTCAGTCCTTAGAGTAGTAGCTACCCCAGAGCAAGCTTCTCAGTAGCTCAGTTTGAGTATTGGCCAGTTAGTTCATTGTGCTGTGGGACATAGTAGGTTTACATGACCATCTCCAGATAGTGGCATTAAATAGCATTTTTAAGATGTGCCAAATGTGGACAATGAAAAAACCTGAAACAAGCAAAGGAATAAATGTCCCCTTTGCTAAAGCCACTGGTAAGATTGAAATTTCTTTTAGTGAATATCTATCTATCTGTATGTATATATACCTAACCATCTCTATCTCTCTCTGTCACACACACTTCTTTAATCTCAAAACATTATACATGGAGAACTATTCGGCTTCTTAGGGAAAAACAATAATGGATTTATTTCTCACTACATATGAATAAATGAGGACTCCTTAAATCTTAACTCCTATTGTCTTGCTGGCAATTTTTCTTGGAGATAAACCATTTCTTTCCAACATAAAATCTTTATTTTTGTTTCTCAAGATTAATGTTGATAATGCTTCAAAAGTTATTTTAAAATTAAATAAAATGATGACACCCTACTATGCAGTCATCCTCCAAGGATAATGAGATATTGTCCTCTAGAAATTCTTACTACGCCACAGTAACCAAACACTGAGTGGTTTTCGTTAGAATGAAGGATGAATTTGGTCTATGACCTGTCTGTGCATTAGACAATTGATTTGATTCACATTACAAAAAATTTGACTAAAGAATCCCTAGTTTCTTGAAGAGCTAAGCTATAAAATAGCAAACACTTTTACACTATATTTCTATGTGTTAATTTATGACATCATCCGAAGGTAGGAAAGGGAAGGGAGGGAATGATATGAGTTCCACTTTTAAGAATTGTAATTGTACAATTGTGAAATAACTTTCTTCAATTCACCTCCTTAGATCTATGTATCTTTAAATGAACTCCTGTAGCCAAAGCCTAAAGCCAATGGAACCACTGTTGCTGAGTTCATTCTGCTGGGTTTGGTGGAGATACCAGAGGTGTGGCCAGTTGTCATCATACTCTTCCTCTTGGCTTATATGATAACAGTTGGGGGCAACCTGAGAATTCTCGCAGCTGTCTTGGTGGAACCCAAACTGCACACCCCCATGTACTTTTTCCTGGGGAATCTGTCAGTGATGGATGTGGGGTGCATCAGTGTCACTATTCCCTCCATGTTGGTTCGACTCTTGGCCCACAAGCTTACAGTTCCATATGGAGACTGCCTCACACAACTCTTCTTTTTCCATCTGCTGGCTGGGGTTGACTGCTTCCTGTTGACAGCCATGGCTTATGACCACTTCCTGGCCATCTTTTGACCCTCACTTACAGCAACTAAATGAACCACACAGTCCAGAGTGTCTTGGTGGCCATGTCTTGGGCTTGTGCCTTCAGCAATGCACTCACTCACGCCATGGCCAAATCTATACTTTACTTCTGTGGCCCTAATGTGATCAATAACTTCTACGGTGACCTTCCCCAGCTCTTTCAACTGTCCTGCTCCAGCTCAACAAGCTACTGCTCTTGGAGTAGGTTTCATAATGTCAGGAACTCCCATGGCAACCATTTTTACCTCCTACATCCATGTGGCAGCTGCTGTTCTGTTAATCTGTTTTGCTGAAGGCAGGAAGAAAGCTTTTCTCCACATGTAGCTCTCACCTCACTGTGGTTGCCACATTCTATGTCATAGGTATTTTTGCCTACATGAAACTTGGGTCCGTCAAACTTTCAGATAAGGATAAAGCTATTGGAATTTTCAATAGTGTCATCAACCTTATGCTAAACCAACTCATTACAGCCTTAGCAACCCTGATGTGCAGGCTGTCCTCTGGACGGTACTCACAGGAAGATGGCTGTCACCTTGAGAACTCAAGTCTTCCTCTAAACTAAACTAAGGCTATAGATTAAGGTTTCCTGTAGTTCAATACTAGAAACAAATTGCTCATAATTGTTTCTATCTTGGAGCATTATTGAAGAAATTATATTCATTGTTGCTCAAAGAGATCATATCTGTGTACAGATGATGGTGTATACATAGGTTCTCACAGGTCTGCCCTTTGATGAGTTCTGCCTTTAGTCACTGTATGTTCCCTTTACCTGGAGTTCCCACACTGTCTCAGAAAACATTTCCACCAAGAGCCATATTTATTCTTCAATTTTGAATAGAGTTGATCTGTCTATGCAACCTAACCCTACAGGGGAAATAGCTCATACCTTTTACAAAACTCTATAGGATACAGAGGAGATGGGAGGAAACATGTTCTGTAGTTTCATATTCCCTAGTAATTCTAGAGAGCTTGTATCTGTGTGAAGCTCACACACCTGCCTGTACATGTCAAAACTCCACTCACATGAGAGAAATGTTACGACAGAAAAAACTTCCCGCAATTATCATTTGATGAAAGTTTCAATTTTTTGAAAGAGAAGAATGTATAATCTAAACATTGAAACATTTCAACCCAGATCTACCACTCAATATTATTTCCTCTCTAAATTTTTATTCCTCACCTGCAAACCCCCAAGCTGTAAATCTCTGTGAGAATACAGAATACAATACAATGTGATCCTCTTACTATCAGTGAAAGGATCTGTCTCTAACCAAGAATGCTCCCAATCCCCTTTTCTGTATACCAGCCATCAGTCTGGCTATCACTTAGGTGCATCTCTTCCTCACATCTTCTTTAGAACTAATCATCTATTCTTGACAGTGCTACTGTCTCACTGATATATCTCTAATCTATCTAACACTCTCATCTGATCTGAATCTCTTATTTAACTTCTCCATGATATATGATGCGGGTGGGTAGACTGAAGGTATGGGCTAGGATAGAGATAGAAAGAGAACATAAAAGAAGGTAGTAGATAGAGGATTTGTGGGGAAATGCAAATAAACCATGTAGACATAAGGAGAGATTGGAATCAAGGATCAAAGAGTTGAGAAGAAATAATGAAAGCATTAGAGAGTCTAGCATGGGCTCCATAGTTTAAAAAGAAGATAGAAAAGAATACAAAAAATAAGTAAGAATGCAAGAAAATGCTGAAGATTGTAGAGAGAAATAAAACTTGTGTCAGAGTTGGATGATTTAGACTTCCCATTCTGTGTGGTCCTGCAATAACCAGTTTCTGGTAGCCCTGAAGCCATAGCAGTGACCCTGCCTCTCTGTTTACTCGCAAAGATCATGGGGGTTTTTTGAATAATTTAGAAGACTCCATACTGCTTATTTTCTTCCAAACTAGAAGTCTCTTCACAATTTAAATTTGTCATTAGCCATTAAATACATTGTGCTGCAAAAGCTAAAATGGTGAAGAATGTCACCACTGCTTCTATAAACCAGAGCCACAATGTGACACAACACACACACACACACACACACACACACACACTCAAAATATCACATATGACATATGTTTGCAGTTACCTTTACTCTTTTACATTATACAGTTCTCTAAATCAGCCTACAAGCCCATTTTTTAAGCTTTCTATTGATTGTGAATTTTCCATCATGCACCCCAATCCCACTCATCTTCCTCTCCTCTTCTATCCTCCTTCTGCACATGCAACCTCCTCTCCAAAAAGAAAGGAAAGATTGAACAGAAACAGTCTTCCCACAGAAGCTGTAATGTGTCCCACAGCATACACTTTTGTCCATACATCTCTACTTCCAAAGGTTCATTGCAATAAGTCATTGCTCTGGCTCAAGGCCTCCAGCTTCTGCTACACTATCAATCCTGGATCCTCACAGGGTCTCTTCCTAGTTATCCTACTGTTGCCTTGTCATGGAGATCCTACAGCTTTGGATCTGTAATACAAAAAATTTTCACATATCCCAACAAATCACAAATGTGGTAAATTCTGGGGTGGGCCAACAGAGACCCCCTAGACCTGAGCCCAAAAGTAGCTGAGTTGCGCAGCTTACCACCTCTCCTGTGCCTGTACTACCAGGGCAAGTTCTCCAGAATTGCTCTGGTTAGCTTACCCAAGCTGAAACCAGTAGGGAATAGGGCCATCTCTCTGAGCTCAACCCCACAGAGTTGGCTCACCAGCACTTCTGGAAACGGGTTGAGCTCTACTGTGCTGCCCAGGTGAGGAACAGGGCCAGATCTCCCAGTGTAGGATGTGCCCCTATATCCAGTGAGAAACAGGGTTAGTTTGCTCACTTTTATGGCCTTAGGACTAGCTCTCCTGCCTGTTGCAGGCCAGAAGGGAGACAGAAGGGAGCTAACTACAAGCCAAACTTATCCATTTTTAAATATTAAAATGTTCCATTTTATATATCAACTATAATTAATGTTACTCACCTTTTCTATATTTTGCTTCCATAATTGTTAATAATTTTGAGATTAATATTTATCTGTGTTTCTTTGCATATACATTTATGTTCCTACAAGTAATGTATGTAAGTATGGGTGCATGTGCATGTGTGCTTAAAAAATGTAAAGGCATATTTAAGCTTTAGTAAGTATTCTGGCATACTAAATTATGGTTACTTATTTCTATTATTAATGATAATAGAAAAGTAGCACCTTTCAATGCATGTTTCTGTATATGGTGTCCTTCCCAAGCAGATAAAATTATATGCCTAAACTTGGACAAGCCATGTGTCTTAAAATCTGATGTACTGCAAAGGATTAAAAGGTGGCTTATGTGAATTCCTGGACAAATACACAGGTAAAATTAGTGATAAAATAACAAACAAAATCCATAAAATGCATTGTAGAATGATGTCTACAAGATGTGGTTTGGAGGTTCAGTCCTTGTTCCCCAGCAACAACAATGACTTAACAACTCATAGGGAGAAATTACTTCTACACATATTTCTGCTTACTCTCAGAAAAACCAGAGGTTTCTAGTGTGGTTCTTTTTTTGTCTGGAGTATGTACAGACACTCCTCCCAAAGTACCCTCAAGTCTCCCATCTCAATGGGTCAGAAGCAGTGAAGGGCTATGGGATGGGTGTCAAGGGGAATCACCACAACCTGTGAGCACTTGACTGAAGACGTTTCTTCAAAGCATGCAGCTTCACCCAAAGTGAGCATGAGGCTCAATACAGTAAAGAAGTTGAAGAGCAACTGAGGCAATTCAAAGATGAGGAACTTCTCTACACTCCACTGCCTAGGTGTCCCATTCCTTGTCACAGAGTCCCAGGATCACCACCACCCCATGTTCTCTTCTCTAATAATGACACTAGGAAGACTAAGCACTAAAATGTGTTGCAAACTTAGATCCTCACAAACCTGTTTGGTTTACAGGCTGTATGTCTCTATAGAGAAATTAATAACCCTCCAAGTGCCCTGGGGGGACTACCGGTTTGCCTTGTGTGCTCCTAGCTGGCCATTCAACATTGGCTGCTATCAGTGTGGTTTTTCTCTGCATTAATTCCTAGAATATCAAGAAGAGCCACCTGATAATGTGCCTTCTTGTCATTGTTTTCTTCACAGCTACTAAATGCCACAACCACCACAGCTCTGTGCATTCTCCTGTCCTGAGGGATCTCTGATGATCCTTACTATTGTAAGGATCTTTTCACTGTGTGTTTGGTGCTACACTTGAAGCAGTTCTCCAGGAAGGAGCATAACATTGTGTTACACAAACTTCCAAACACCGTAATACAGTCATTGCATTTTAAGACATTCATTTGTTTCTGAAAATGGAGTTTAGGGACAGAAACTCCATCTGTAACTACCCCAACAAGCCAGGTTCAGTCATCCAGGCACCAATTAAATATATGAATTGTGGGATGAGCAGGGTAGCATGCAGCTTTAATCTCAGCACCTGGGAGGCAGATAGAGGTGGATTTCTGTGAGTCAGAGGCCAGCCTGGTCTACATATTGAGTTCCAGGACAGCCAGGCTGGCATAAAGAGCACTGTGCTTGCCAATCAGCAGGAAAGAGCTACTGTTGAGCTGCAGAGATTACAAAGGTTTGTGGAGTTTATGGAGCAAAGTATCTAAGAAAATACCCCAAAATAGGAGGACTGACATGACACATAGGTGCTGTTTTGTGAGTAATAAGACAGATGTAGACACATGGACCTTATATGCACCAGAAAGTGTTGAGAAAGCTCGTTTTATGGATTGAGAATTCTCAACAAACAGGGAAGTAAGATCCAAGCCTCTGAAACAGTGCTCAGATGGCTGTCACAGAGAGTTGGAGGGAGGTGGAAAAGTTTTGAGTGGACCCCCATGAACAATTGGAAGGGTCAAATGTAATCAGCTATCAAGAGTTCTAGTCAAACTTTTCATGGTTTCTCCACTTGATAGATGTGAGAGAGGAAAGTAGATAAATGGAATGTTGTCTTGGGGTAACATATTTGGGGAATAGGTCTTAACCATCATTGTTTAAAATGGATATGTAAAGGTGTTGTAACTCGACTGTTTCTGAAATGTAACAAAAATATGACAAACTGTAGATAGTGTGAATTATGAGTGGAAGACTAGGTTTATAGGAAATTAATAACCTGGAGAGGAACTCCTGGTAATTAAACAATGTTACAAAGGATCATCCAAGCTATTTTGCTTCTTCTCGTCTAGATATTTCTTCCATTGTTCCTGTCTCACTTAACATAAGTTGGGCCCCTGGATCCAAGCCCTACTATGAATAAACCTCTTCAACAGGAATGCTTCCTCTGTCCCTTACCTCCCAGAAATATGGTTTCAGCCACCAGATTCATGATTATACTTTCAATTAAATCAGTCTCAAATTTATGTTGTCTTTATTTCAAATACAATTTTTGTTTTAAGGGTGGTGTTTAAAATATCAGAGACTAAAAAGATAAAAGTTCATCATATTGATTTAAAACAGTAGATTGAATATCCACTGTTATTCTACTGATATTGAATTAGTTTGATCCAACTTATTGATCGCGTTAAACAAATACTACAGATACATTTGTCATTTTCTTCTCATGTAAAACCTTCTTTTTTTGCCCTTCACACCCCAGCCAGTAGTCTGCTGTTGATTTTAACTAACACAATTCACATTCTTGCTACATTCCACTATAACTCCTTTCTCTAAAATTCACTCATAAGAAGTGAACAAGCTCTCCTTGTTTATTATTCCTTCTTTCCATGTCTCCTATATGACAGCTGTTTAGGTTTCAGAGTAACTGTGGCTTCACAGAATGAATTTGATAATGCTACTTTCATTTCTATTTTGTGCACTAGTTTGAGGGATGTTGGTATTAGATCTTCTTTGAAGGTCTGGTAGAATTCTGCACCAAAACCATCCTGCCCTGGGCACTTTGTTGTTGTTGTTGTTGGTGGTGGTGGTGGTGGTGGTGGTGGTGGTGGTGGTGGTGGTGGTGGTGGTGGTTGATATATATGACTACTTCTGTTTCTAATTTAGGGATTGTGGAACTGTTTAGATAGTCTACCTGATATTAATTTAACTTAAGGTTTCTGTCAGGAAAATTACCCATTTCACCTAGATTTTCCAGTTTTGTTTACTGTAGGCTTTTGTAGTAAGATCTTATGATTATTTTTAATTTCCTCAGTTTCTGTTGTTATGTCATCTTGCACAGATGATTTTGGACCATAATGATGCTGATTTTGAGGAGGAAGTGAAACAATTGGTTGATATCACAGCCAAGAAACCAGGATGAATATATGATTGCTTTGCATGACTACAATGGAGATGTCAACAGAGACATCAATGTTCTCCTAGAAGGAAATCCAAACATGCATTCCCAGGAGATGGTCGGGAAGATGGAAGGAGTCTCAGGACAGAAAGATGGTGGATACACTGAATCTAATATAGAAGGAAGAGAAAATTGAGACCAGGACAGAGACTATAGTCAGTGACATGGTAGGTCACCAAGATGGAGGAGAGGTACCAGCCGTGGACGAAAGTTTTGGGGCCAAGAAAATGGATTTATTGGATAACACTAAGAGTGGAGGGCCTCTTGGAAGAAGCACAGACGAGGCAGAAGAGACCGTGGCCAAGGCAGATGTAGTTCTGGTAGGTGAGGAGGAAGGTTTACTGCCCAAGGAATGGGAATCTTTAATGCAGCTGACTATGCAGAAGCAGCCAACACTGATGATAACGATGGCAATAGCAGTGGCAATCCATGGAAGACACTGGCCACTTGGAACCAGACATAATTTCACTGGGGTTGAAGTGTCAAATCCCCCCCCCAAATTTGAGACTGCTCCTGGTGCATGGAGGACTGCAACAGAAGAGTGGGGAACTGAAGATGGGAATGAAGATCTTTCTGAGACCAAGATCTTTACTGCCTCTAATGTGTCTTCAGTGCCTCTGCCTATGGAGAATGTGACAATCACTGCTGGTCAGAGAATTGACCTTGCTCTTCTCTTGGGAAAGACACGATTTTCAATGGCGAACGATTCATATAATCTGGATCCATCTCAGTCTCTTTCCCAGCCCCAGTCTCTGGTGTTCAGTAATTTGAAGCAGAATGCCATATCACAGCCTGCTTCAGAGAATACATTTTCTCATCATTGCATGATGAGCATGTGGAGGAAAGGATTTGGTGATGTTGGGGAAGCTAAAGTTGACAGTACAACAGGCTCCCAGTTCTTGGAGCAATTTGAAACTGCACAGGCCCTGGCTCAACTGGCAGCTCAACATTCTCAATCTGGAAGCACCACTACCTCCTCTTGGGATATGGGCTCAACAACACAATCACCATTACTGGTGCAGTATGATTTGAAGAGTGAAAATGATTTGACAGTGCACAATCCTTTTACAAAGCACCAGGTATTCACCTCATCTTGAACCACCTGAAGTGGCTATCTTAACAGCTGCACATCCTCCCTCCTCTTCTTCTCTGCCAAGCAAATCCACCTCTGCTCCACAGATGTCTCCAGGGTCTTCAGACAACCAATCCTCCAGCCCTCAGCTGGCTTAGCAAAAACTGAAACAGCAAAAGTAGAAAAATCTTGACATCTAAGATTTCTGCTCTGGCTGTGGAGATGCCAGGCTCAGCAGTTATCTCAGGGCTAAGACTGCAGTTTGGGGCATTGCAGTTTGAGTCAGAGTCTATCTTTTCTGATTATGAGTCCACCCCCACCACAAGCACCTCTTCAAGCCAGGTTCCTAGTAGCCTGTATACCAGCATGTCCAGTGAGTCTTCATCTGCAGTTTCATCTAATCAGAGTCAGTAGTCTGGTTATGAGAGTGGCCCAATTCAGTCAACAACATATACCTCCAAATAATGATCAGGGCCCTCTATATCACAGCTCCATCTCTTCATCACCCCAAAAGGACCTGACTCATGCTAAGAATGGTTTCAGCTCTGTGCAGGCCACATAGGTACACAATCTGTTGAAGGTGCTACAGGCTCTTCAGTGAAACCTGAATCACCTTCCACTTCTAGTATACCCTCTCTCAACACAACAGAACCTGCGGCTTCCTTAATGATGACAGCCAATCAGTATTCATCCTCCTTAAGTGTCTTGAGCCATAGTGAGAAGATTCCAAATACCACCACCACACAACATAGCAGTGCATTATCTACACAGCAGAATACCCTTTCTTCATCTGCATCTTCTGGGTGTACTTTGACATCAATTCTTTTGCATATAAGTGTGGAGAGTGAGTCAAATCTACATTCTTCCTCCAGCACTTTCTCTACCACATCCAGCACTGTCTCTGCACCTCCCCCACTGGTTAGTATCTCCTCCAGTCTGAATAGTGGCAGTAGTCTTGGCCTTAGCCTGGGCAGCAACTCCACTGTCATGGCCTCAACTCAAAGCTCAATTGCTACAACTTCAGGAAAAGCTCCTCTCAACCTTCCTCCTGGAGTCTCACCATTGTTGCCTAGCCCATATATTATGGCTGTGGGGCTGTTACATGCCTACTTGCCACAAGTATATGATTATGATGATTTACAGATGCTTCAGACAAGATTTCCATTGGATTACTACAGTATCCTGTTTCCCACAACCAACACTCCACTTACTGGGAGGGATGGTAACCTGACCATCAACCCATACTCTGGCAACCTCACCAAGTCATGGGTATTCCTTCTCCCCAGTCCCAGCCACAACCTTGGCCCAACACCAACAGAACCAAATGCAGACGCACCACACCATGCAGTAGACATACCTGAACCCATTACTGCCTCCTGGCTGTAGTTACACCAGCCTGCCCTACTACACCTTGTGGGTCTCAGACCTCCATAGCACCTTTCAATATGGGCCTGCTGTGTCCCCTGTGGCTCTTACCTACCTCTTCCAAGCAGTATGATGTGAATGTCAGTGTGAATGCCTCAGCCACCCCTTTCCAACAGTCGAGTGGATATGGGTCTCATGGATACAACACTGGAAGAAAATGTCCACCCTCTTATAACCATTTCTGGATGGCTGAGAGCTAATTTAGCCCAAGCCTGGAGCCTGTGTTTTATGTGTGTGTGTATAAATTTGCACTGAAGTCTTGTTTCAGAAACCAGACCACTGAGGAGGGCCTGCTGAGCTGAGGCCATGGCCTGAGTGGCTTGAGGAAACGATTTTGTGGATACCTTCTGGTCTTTTGAACTTGCCCTTCCCCATTTCCCTCTCCACCATGTGTCTGACCCTGTCTTACCCATTTTGAGTTCAAGTGGTATAGCACATCCAAAGCATCAATGCACACGCTTGCCCTTGCTTTTGGTTTCTGGAAGGTATATAGTTCCAACTTGTAACAAAATATTTGTAGTCTTCAATAAACTGTGGTATTTCTTTAAAAAGAAGAAGAAGAAGAAGAGTGGACTGAGTGCTTAGGAGAAAGCTGTGGGCTAAGTGGTTTCCATGGAAGATGTAACAGAAAGATAGTGAGACAGTTATCCCAGAAGTACATGATGAAAGTATGTTAGAATTATGAGCCAGACTATAGCTTGGAGATCAGGCTGCAAATTGTCTTAAAGATTTCTATTGCTGTGAAGAAATATCACAATTATAGGAAATCTCTTAAAGGAAATGATTAATTGCGGCTTACTCAGAGGCTTATTCTATTATCTTCATGACAGGAAGAATAGTGGCATGCAGGCAGATATGGTCGTGGAGAGGTAACTGAAAGTTCCATAACTAGTTTTACAAGGATAGATCACAGGTTACTATTACTGGGATTTGGATGTCTTGGGCTTAATTCTGGAATATTGTACATCCTATATAGGCATCAATAGTCATCTCAAATGTCATAACTACTAATCGTATCTAAAGGGGCTTTGCAAGTTACCAAGAAAGAGACGCAATCAATAGTACTCCCTAGATATAAAGCCAATGAAAGCCAACGATAAACAGAAATGAGAAGACACATCCAAGATTGCAATAGTGAAATCTTGGAGGAAACCATCCACTAGGGGAATTGATGTTTAAGGACTATGAAACAAGACTGGTGAAATCATAAACTCTAGAGGAAAGCCTACTATTACCCAATTCCTAAACCCGTAGAATTTCTAACAGCATTTAAAGTTCTTAATTCCATATCCATAAATAAGTTTAGCTTTCACCCTACATCAAAGAAGCTTCCCTGTGTAGCAGACAGAGACCATCACAGAAAGACAACTTACATATCACAGAAATCCACAATTGGTCAAACTGAAGAAAACAACTGACTTTAGGGTGACAATCTCTAGTGACACCTCTACAATACAACTTCAACATTTAAAGCTCAGGGAGCACCAAGAAAGACAATCAGAAAGACTGTAAGATATAGAGGACCAGGATGTTTGTTGTGAGGCAGTCTTCTTTTTTTTCTTTCCTCCATCTTTCTTAACATGGGTATTTCTTATTTACGTTTCGATTGTTATTCCCTTTCCTGGTTTCCAGGCCAATGACTCCCTAACCCCTCCCCCTCCTTTCTATATGGGTGTTCCCCTTCCCATCCTTCCCCCATTACCACCCTCCCCCCAACAATCACGTTCACTGGGGGTTCAGTCTTGGCAGGACCAAGGGCTTCCCCTTCCACTGGTGCTCTTACTAGGCTATTCATTGCTACCTATGTAGTCGGAGCCCAGGGTCAGTCCATGTATAGTCTTTGGGTAGTGGCTTAGTCCCTGGAAGCTCTGATTGGTTGGCATTGTTGTTCATATGGGGTCTCAAGCCCCTTCAAGCTCTTTCAGTCCTTTCTCTGATTCCTTCAATGGGGGTCACATTCTCAGTTCAGTGGTTTGCTGCTGGTATTTGCCTATGTATTTGACATATTCTGGCTGTGTCTCTCAGGAGAGATCTATATCGGGTTCCTGTCAGCCTGCACTTCTTTGCTTCATCCATCTTATCTAGTTTGGTGGCTGTATATGTGTGGGCCATGTGTGGGGCAGGCTCTGAATGGGTGTTCCTTCAGTCTCTGTTCTAAACTTTGCGTCCCTATTCCCTGCCAAGGGTATTCTTGTTTCCCTTTTAAAGAAGGAGTGAAGTGTTCGCATTTTGGTCATCCTTCTTGAGTTTCATGTCTTTTGTGCATCTAGGGTAATTCGAGCATTTGGGCTAATATCCACTTATCAATGAGTGCATACCATGTGTGTTTTTCTGTGATTGGGTTACCTCACTCAGGATGATATTTTCCAGTTCCATCCATTTGCCTATGAATTTCATAAAGTCATTGTTTTTGATAGCTGAGTAGTATTCCATTGTATAGATGTACCACATTTTCTGTATCCATTCCTCTGTTGAAGGGCATCTGGGTTCTTGCCAGCTTCTGGCTATTATAAATAAGGCTGCTATGAACATAGTGGAGCATGTGTCTTTGTTATATGTTGGGGCATCTTTTGGGTATATGCCTAAGAGAGGTATGGCTGGGCCTCAGGTAGTTCAATGAGGCAGTCTTCTATACATGCCATGGAGGTATACTGAAAAACTTTAACAATATGGTTGACTTAACAAGACCTACACAATGAAAACACCAATTGACATCCCAACAGGGCTAAGGAAAATTTCATCAGGCCCTAGCCTTAGACAAAGAGCAACAGGCAATTAATTGCTGCTGTGAGAAGGAGAAAATCAGTGTTCTGCAGGAATGAGACCTAAATGGTTATCCAAATACAGGAGGCCAGGCGTAAACACGTATATACATAAGCAACACTAAACAGGCCTTCTAAGCTGCATTTTTATATATGCATAATGATAATTAAAGAAGAGGTCATGAATATGAGAAAAACTAGGAGGGCACAACTAAAGTTTAAGAAAAAAGAATTTGCAGTGGGAATAGCGTAAATACAGGACTCATGTATGAAAGTCTCCAAAAATAAATATTAAACAAGATAAACATAAAAAAACAGGGCTGCACACAAAAGTACATCTGAATGTCCACTGTGTGGCCAGTGGGTCTCACAGGAGAAAATAGAGTAGGAGCCTAAAGTATAGATTATGAGACTTAGATATTCCTTAAAATGTTACAAATGCATATTTAAACTCTAGTGCTCTGATTCCTGGATGACTATAAGAATGTTTTCGAATCACTTTGAAATTCAATTTATTAATCTGTAAAACATGAGAAATATAGGTACATGAGAGGATCATTGAAAGGACTGATCGGAATTCAATCACCCCAATGTAAATCCTTGGTAAACAAATACAACTAATATGATAAAAGCTGTTTGTTGTTACTGTTACTGTTACTAAAAGTACTAGTAATTCCCTGCAAGGATCTGTGGGTATCTTTGAATATAATCCACACAGAAAACTTAAAAAAGGATACTATGTACATTCGTAGATTAAAAATAAAAGCTGAGGCCCAAAGAAAATAAACAGTTGCTAAGAAAGGAAAACAAGTCTCTCCATCTCATAGTCAGGCATTACCCCTGGGGTTTGAATAGATAATCAGTTGACTGACAGAGATAAAGAGTATGAAGGTTGAACTACACAGCTGCTCCAGTTCTTTCTTTCATCATCTCTACTGCTAAGGCTACCAACCTCAAGGGGAATGGCCCAAAACACACAATAGGGAGCAATATTGCCCCCCTCCTATCCCTGTTTTACCAAGCAGAGTGCTTCCATGGCCTCTCCTAGGATCATTTTACTAATCTCAAGACACAGTCCCTCTGGTACTCCCTAACAAGGTTCAAGGTAGAAACACATTTTATCCTTGAGGATTTACTATGGTTACAATGGGGCTCTTCTGATTTGCTTTCTTTCTTGGGTTTCTCCTTCACTCCCAGACACAAAGCAGCTTCTCTCCTCAACCACAAGCTTAGAAGTCAGCCTGGCTCAGTCCTCGAATCCTCTTTATGGCAGGCATACAAAGGAGTTATATTCTCAGCCTCAAGATCCTGTTCAGACCTAACTCCATCTATAGTCCCCTGTGTAACTTTGAGACAGCAAACAGCCCTTTATACCACTGAGCTCGTGTCCTCTCTCCTCTGTGTGCCTGTAGACACTATGAGGGTAAGAACAAAGACATAGGAAAAAATATGAATCCCTACTGTGATGTGAAGTTCCACTTGCCTCACCATGGTGGTGTTTATTAGAGCTTGTGTCTGTGACATGAACGTGTCAGTTCCCAGATCTCCCCTCATTCCTTGGAACTAATTTTGAGGTCCCAAGAGGCTGATGTTATGATGAAAAATCCTCAGTACAGCGATGCTTCAGCTTGCTTGCATTGTTTACCTCTATACATACATATAGCACCTTATTGCTATCACTAAAGCTGAATGAGTTTGTGTGTTCTTTGCTCCCTCACATCACTTCTACAAAACCACACTGGTTCCTGTGCCATCACCAGGTGAGTATACATGACCTTTCCTCTGACCTTTAGTCACCAGATGGTGCTTCAGCTGTTTCTCTGACTTTCTTGGTCTTACAGATATGTTGATCAGTATGTCAAAAGCAAAATAAGAGACTTGCGTGCAGATGGTAAGTCTTTCCCAAGTGAGGACAATCAGGTTCAGCATCAGCAATGGTCCTTGCCCCTGATGGTCCTCTCAAGATCCCATCAACCACAGACATCTTGGAAGGTACAGGTAGGTGGCTTTACACATGACTATTCTCTTGTTGGTTAAGATCAAGGTAATAGTTCTCATTCTGTGTCATGGTATGACTTTTATGAGAAATCATTACTATGATTGTAAAATAATTTGTAGAGTTTATGTTGAAAAGTATTTGTAAGCATGTGTGTTTATAGAGCTTTGTGCTCTACCTAGACTGATACCAACTACATGGAAGCCTGTGTTTTTTCACTCAATGTGCACCACACTGGCTCAAGACTCTTCCCAATTCCTAATAGCCCCATAAAAATTACCTTGATAATTCTTGCTAACCACCTATGCATGGCTTGGGATTTGGGGTTTTGGTTTTGTTGTTTATTTCTATTTTTATTTAGAATTTGAATTCGTCAATAAATTCAGCCATCCATTTGTTTGTGAAGTGGTACATGGATACAGTGACTCCATTAATATAGATCCCAATAATTCTGCCATTCTTCTCAGTTCTCATCCTTCTGGGAAAATCAGAAAATATTGCTATGCCATGGTAGACAAAACTGAGGTATTTTTGTTTAGAATTAAGAATGTATTTCAATGGTGAATTGTGTGTACTTGACAATTGACCTGTTACAAGTTACAAACATAGTGACAGTCAAGCACTACCAGTCCTTTAACTGCTGTACTCAAACAAAATCACTGCACACTTTTTAAATTGTTTCTTCTAGTTTTGAGATTATTATATAGTTATATCATATGGATGGAAGATAGGGAAGGGAGGAGTAACATAAATTCCAATTTTAAGTGTTCAAATACTGTGTTATAAATTTCCCCATCTCACTGAGAGCTTCTGTTGTTTTCCCCTTTGCATGCTTCTTTAAAGGAACTCATGCAGTCAAAACATACATCCAATGGAACCACTGTAACTGAGTTCATTCTGCTGGGATTGGTGGAGACACCACAGCTGTGGCCAGTTGTCTTCATACTCTTCCTCTTGGCTTATATGATAACAGTTGGGGGCAACCTCAGCATCCTGGCAGCTGTCTTGGTGGAAGCCAAACTGCACACGCCCATGTACTTCTTCCTGGGGAATCTGTCAGTGATGGATGTGGGGTGCATCAGTGTCACTATTCCCTCCATGTTGGTTCGGCTCTTGGCCCACAAGCTTACAGTTCCATATGGAGACTGCCTCACACAACTCTTCTTTTTCCATCTGCTGGCTGGGGTTGACTGCTTCCTATTGACAGCCATGGCTTATGACCGCTTCCTGGCCATCTGTCAGCCCCTTACCTATAGCACCCGAATGAACCATTCAGTCCAGAGGATTTTGGTGGCTTCATCCTGGGTTTGTTCCTTCGGCAATGCACTGACCCACACTGTGGCCATAACCACACTTCACTTCTGTGGCCCCAATGTGATTGATAACTTCTACTGTGACCTTCCCCAGCTCTTTTGGCTGTCCTGCTCCAGCACCCAAGTTAATGAGATGCTGCTCTTTGCATTGAGTTTCTTAATGGCAGGAGCCCCCATGGCACTCATTTTCACCTCCTATATCCACGTGGCAGCTGCTGTTCTGCGAATTCGCTCTGCTGAAGGCAGGAAGAAAGCCTTCTCTACATGCAGCTCTCACCTCACTGTGGTGGCCATATTCTATGGCACAGGCATGTTTAACTATATGAGACTTGGCTCCATCAAACTTTCAGATAAGGATAAAGCTATTGGCATTTTCAACACTGTCATCAACCCTATGCTGAACCCACTCATCTACAGCCTCAGGAATCCTGATGTTCAGGCTGCGCTCTGGAAGGTACTCACAGGCAGGCGACCAGCAGCTTGAAGATGTCTCAAGGCCCCTTCCACATATTTAACTTAAAACTACAGCTGAATATAGAGGTTTCCTGTATTCAAATGCTAGAGTAATTTTTCAGAACCCTTTCATTTCACAGCTTAATTTAAGGGACGATAATTAACGTTGCCCAAAGAGATCATATCTGTGTATTGATGATGGTGTGTACATAGGTCCTCCTAGGTCTCCCCTTTGATAGGTTCTATCTTCAGTTAATGTATTTTCCCTTTAGCTGGAGTTCCCTGAGTATCCCAGAAAACATTCCCCCGGGCAGTCTTATTTCTTCCTCAAGTTTGGAGAAAGTTCGTCTGTGTATGCAACCTATCTCTTGAGGAGAAATGGCTCATTCCTCCTATAAAACTATATGTGATTCAGAGGGAATGAGACAAATCTTGCTCTCTGGTTTCATATTCCCTAGTAACTGCTATCTGGGTGCAGCTCACAGACCTGACTCTCTACATGCCAAAATTCCACTCACATGAGAGAGATTATGACAGAAAAAGAGCTTCCCTCAATTATCATCCTCACATTTCTAAATTTTTGAAAGATAAAGATTTATAATCTAAAACCTAAAAACTTTAAATTCCACACCACTCAATATTAACTTCCTCTGTAAATTCTCACTCTTCACCTCTAGTCCCCAAATCTGTGAATTTTAGTGTCAATGCAGATCACACTCTGATGGCTCATCTTGTCAGTGAAACAGTGTAGCTCTAGTCTAGAGTGTTCTTAATCCTATATTTGGGCCACCAATCTAGTCATCACTTAAGTGCATCTTCCTTCTCACACATTTTTTAGGACTAATCACCTATTCTTGACAGTGCCACTGTCTCATTGATACATCTCCAAGTCATTTATCTAACACTATCATTTGCTCTAAACCTCTGAATTAACTTCTCCATGATATAAGATGTGACTGGGTAGACTGGAACTGTGGGTTAAGATAGAGATGGAAAAAGGATAAAAAGAAGGCAATAGGTAAAGGATTTGTGGGGAAGTGCAAATAAACCAGGTTGACATAAGGAGATGTTGGAATTGAGGATCAAGGGATTGAGAAGAAATAAGAAAAGCACTAGAGAGATTGACATGGTCTCCATAGATTCAAAAGTAGAAAGAAACAAATACAAAAGTAGGTAAGAATGCAAGGGAATGCTGAAAGATTTTAGAGAAATAAAACTTATATCAGAGATGGATGGTTTGGACTTCCCATTCTGTGTGGTCCTACAATAACCAGTTTCTGGCAACCCTAAGCCATTGCCTTTCTGTTTACTCACAAAGATCATGGGGGGGGGAGTCTTGAATAATTTGGAAGCTTCCTTTTCCTTTAAAATTTATGTCCTGCTTATTTTCTTCCAAACTAGGAATCTCTTCACAATTTGAATTTGTCATTAGCCATTAAATACATTGTGTTGTAAAACCTAAAATGGTGAAGAATGGCACCATTGACTTTCTAAACCAGAGCCACAATGTGACACATAAGCATGCACACACATTCAAAACACCACATAGGTGTACTTTCCCCTTTTACATTATACAGTTCTCTAAATCCACCTGAGAGCCTGTCTTTTTTATCTTTCTATTGATTCTTTGTGAATTTTACATCATGCACCCCAATCCCACTCATCTTCCTGTCCCTTTCTATCCTCCTTCTGCACATGCAACCTCCTTTCCCAAAAGAAAGGAAAGATTAAATAGAAACAGTCTTGGCACAGAAGCTGTAATGTGTCCCACAGCATACACTTTTGTCCATACAACTTTACTTGCAAAGGTTCATTGCAGTAAGTCATGCTTCTGATTCAAGGCCTCCAGCTTCTGCTGAACTATCAATACTGAATCCTCACAGGGGCTCTTCCTGGTTATCCTATTGTTGCCCTGTCATTGAGATCCTGCAGCTTTTGGTCTGTAATACAAAAGGATTTTCACATGTTCTAGCAAACCACAGATGTGGTAAATAGTGAAGTGGACCAACACAGAGACCTAGGCCTGGGAGGTAGCTGAGAGGCAGCCCACAAGATCTCTTGTGCCTGCACTACCTGAGCAAGTTCTCTAGCATTGCTCTGGTTAGCTTACCCAATGCTGAAACCTGTAAGGAACAGGACCAGCTCTCTGAGCTCTACCACGTGGAGCTGACTCACCTGCACTTCTGCCAGTGGGTTCGTCAATACTGTGTTGCCCAAGTGAGGGCCAGATCTCACAGTGTAGGATGTGTCCCTATATCCAGTGAGGGACAGGGTCAGCTCTCCCACTCTTATGACACAAGGACTAGCTCTCCTGCCTGCTGCAGGCTGGGAGGGGAGGCAAAAGGGAGCTACAAGCCTATCTTATCCATTTTAAAATCTACAAAAATTCCATTTTATATATTAACTATAATCAACTTCACCAATTTTTATACTTTTTGTTAGTGTAATTGTTAACAATTCTGAGATTAATATTTCTATGCATATGCAAATTAACTCCACTGGTTATGTTGCTGTAAGTAATGTATAAGTATGGGTGCATGTGCATTTGTGCTTAAAAGTTGTAAAGGCATATTTAAGCTTTCATAAGTATTCTGGCTTTCTTTTTGCAAAATAATATGTGCAGCATTTTGCATCTTGATTGGCAGTGTGAAAGAATGCTTATTCCATACACCTTTGATATCACTGGGTATTATAAATGTGTCTTTTGTCTTTAACAATTAAATGTAACATTGTGTTGTTTTCTTATTTGAATTCTTTTATAAATGTAGTTACCTCTAAATGGATAGATAGATAGATAGATAGATAGATAGATAGATAGATAGATATTCATATATATGTTATTTTACTTTCTATGCTGGTATAAGTGAAGAGACAAAAAGTAGCAGGACAGGTTCCATCTTGTCTTCTAATCTCTATTTTAAGCAGCTGTCCTTGGAGAAACCTTGGGAAAAGCTGCTATTACCTATCCTTGAGGAAGCATAAAACTGCTGTCCTTGAAGTGCTAAGCCCGGACCCTTGAGCTCTGGAAAAGAGACCACCTAGCATTCCCAGCAGTCAAAAATAGACATAACACCTGTGGCCAGCTTGCAACAACAGAAACAACTGGTCACTGATAACTGAATGAGTTATTCATTCCTAGGTCAAAGACACTCCCTTTTCAGATATGTGGTCTCTCCTAATTGTCTGAACAAATGCTGTCAGTTTGAAGGTTAACATCCCTTTACCCAGTTACCCAATCATATAATCCCAAGGTTTGAAAACTCAGATTGCAAATTGTCCCTATATAAACCCTAAGCCCCTAGACCCTAATTTTCTAACCTGTGGCCTGTTGTACAGGGAGGGTTTTGACTCAAGTTGGAACTCAAATAAAGACTCTCATGTGCTTGCACTGGAGTTGTGGTCCCTGGTGGTCTCTTGGAGGTCTCGCAAACTAGGCATAACATAAATTAGGATGTAGTAAAGAAACCACCAAACTGACTGCTTCATGGTTACAGAGAAGGTTTTTTTTTTAATTCTTTTTTTTGGAGCTGGGGACTGAACCCAGGGTCTTGTGCTTCCTAGGCAAGCGCTCTACCACTGAGCTAAATTCCCACCCTACAGAGAAGGTTTTTATTGTAGATAAGAGAGAACAGTCAGTGGAAGAGCTTGAAGGAGCTCGAGACCCCATATGAACAACAATGTCAACCAACCAGAGCTTCCAGGGACTAAGCCACTACCCTGTCGCGCCCACCTCATCCAGCAAGGAAGACGCAACACCGTTGGATACTTGTCAACAGCCTTTATTGCAGGACACCTTCATTGCTGATACGGGGGACCCAAGCAGCAAGAGCACTCGCCTCATATAGACAGCAGGCTGAGGCTATGCTAATTGTCCTTTTGGGATTGGCGGAGCATGAATTAACTCATTAGCATATTACCGGCCAACTGATGCCAGGTGCAAAGCCTGCCCATGCGCAGTACCGTTGTTTACCACAGGAGGGCGCCCTACATCTCCCCCTTTTTTGTTTTACTAGAACGAGACTGGTCTAGGCCTCTTCAGTTACATCCATCTGCTGTGGCTCGTGTCTTAGGTCATTCTGCTATGTCACAGCCTTATCCGTCATAGGGTAACCCTATCGCCACCGGGCCCCGTGTCTTAGATTGGACTGTGCATGAGGAAAGTTGCTCGTCTCTGGATACCGCAGTACCGTGTGACAATAACTGTTAAATGGCCTAGGGCGAACTCCACAAAAGAGGCCAGCAAAAAAATGAATTAGTGGGGAAGTCATGATCACCCTATTGCGTGCAATGAGGAAACCTCAGCGATGTGCAAGGGCTGATCAAAGAATCATTGAGTCTCTCTCATCCCAGTGCAATGGATCCACAGATCCATGGGGTGCAAGAGCAGAGAACTCAGATGCCGACCAATTCTTGAGCATAGATAACCAAATTTCAGGGGAGGCCCCTTGTTCAATGGCCACACGTGCTTGAGTGATAACGACCTTGTCACATTTTTGTTGAGATCTGAGTTTGCAAACCAACCATAGCATGAACACTAATCCACAGCATAGGGCTGCACCAAACAGAGCCACTCCCGATAAGTAGTGGGCACCTCATCTGGTTCTCCTCAGCTGCTACCACCAAGGGCCATAGTCAAGCAGCTCCTATAATAAAATTTAGAATTCCCAATTGTTAGCAACTACTCCAGAAAGTTCACCCACTGTGCTTGCCTAACAATAGATTGGGGGGAGGGTAACTCCAGACACTGTAGACACAATGGCTATAGCAGTAAAATGGCTGCTACAATAGCAATAAAGTAACAAGGTCTTTCCCAGGACAGTTCAGGATCAGCCATTCTTTTCTGGAACAACCAGCAGGCAATGGAACCATGTCTGAGATCTGCATAACCAGGGCAGAGTTCCCCAGTACAGCAGCTTCACGCAGGTGGCATTCCTGTGAAGCTACAGACTGCAAGATGACAACACCAGTTAAGGCAGCAAGAGTCGCCAGGAAAATGAGCAGTAATGGCTGGAGTCCAGTCCTCTCCAGCAAGCAGCAGTGCACAGAGGGTCTGAGCGTAGGCCACAGTGGGGTGGGACACACGCAGCGGTAACACTGACTGCAGCAACGCCAAAATCTCTGTGATGACAAAAGATGAGGGGGAATCTTCCATCCTCCTCCCAGGGCACAGGAATGACTCCAGGGACCCGAACCACGAGAGCCGAATCTCCATGCTCCCAGGATCAGCAAGTCTCAGCAACCACCTCTGGCAGCCGGCACACTCTTGTAGCATCCTGTAGAAAAAACACAAACATTCCCTCTTCCCCATATAAAATACCTGGACAGGATCATGCCAATATGTGGATCTTTCTATTTCACCTAGGCAGATGTATGCCTAGTTGTAGGGAGCCATAAACTTTGGCATCCAAATTTTAAAATTTAAAAAAAGGAGTATTATTTAGCATACAGGGATAACTCCCCCTTTTTATTTATTAAGATATAAACTGTCTAGTATCATTGTCCTCCCTCGTTAAGGGGTCCAGGCAATCCAGTTTGAGTTCTTAAATGTCCTATAAAGGAACAGTACTTAGTGTTCTTAACCACTAATCCATCTCTCTAGCACCTCACAAACTTTATTTACCTAAACATAAGCATTAATTAGAAATGTCAAATCTTGTAAATATTGTCTAATTTCAGTCTTACTAGAAATCCCTGAGCTGGCAGGGTGAGGCTGGGTGTGAAAGTAAGCAAATGGAGTCTTCCTCTTTTCATATCAACTCCATTACCATTTTCAAAGAGCTGGGTCTATGGTTTTGTTTAGTTGTCTGAGCCAGAGCACTGAAAGGACAGTGAGTTGTCAGATAATTCACACTGAAATCATCACTCACTGATTTCATGTAAAAAACTTGTCTCTAATAAGCGCATTTCCTATGGGTTGCATGCACAAATATACAGGAAGTACAAAAGCATGCAAAGAGTAAAATTATCAATTTTGCCTGAAAATTTTGTATATGTAATAGGCCAAATATCAGTATTTTGTAATAACCAATTAACTGTTTACCAGGTTTTTTTTAAAAAAATACTTCTATGACTCTAGTCTACAACTCTGTATTAACACAACTGAAGCTTTATTTCCAATGAGGATAACAAACAAAGACCTAAGTCCTCTGGTAAGGTGAGGTACTTAGCCAATTAACATATCCTTAGAAGTTTAAAATTAGTTTCAAATATTCTTTTCTGGAGTAGTGTAACAGCTACTCCCCAAATATTAAAGCTTATTTTGAGAATTGTAGGCTAGAGTCATGGAAGTATTTCAAAAAGAAACCTGGTAAAACATATCTTATTCCAAACAACAGTTAATTGGTTATTACAAAATACTGATATTTGGCCTGTTACATATACAAATTTTTCAGGCAAAATTGATAATTTTACTCTTTGCATGCTTTTGTACTTCCTGTATATTTGTGCATGCAACCCATAGGAAATGCGCTTATTAGAGACAAGTTCTTTTTTTCTTTCGAGACTTTTTCTCCCTCTGATATACTTTCTTGTTGCTCTGCAAGGACCCTCTGACCTGTTCTAATGGCTTCCTCACTTTGTTTATCCTCCAAGCAGGCAGGGACCATTCGCCAAAGAGGTTTTGGTCCGGGCTTAAGCTTGCCGTCTGTGGCTTCTCTATCCCACACAAAGAAGAAAAGAAACAAAATTACAAGTCCTACCCACAAAGGATCAATTGGAAACAACATTGCAGTAGTTCCCAAACCTTTTCGCCTCTATACCAAGGCTTTCAACTTCACAAAACTCTCGGCCTCTATACCAAGGCTTTCAACTTCACTAACCTCTCAGCCTCTATACCAAGGCTTTCAACTTCACTAACCTCTCGGCCTCTATACCAAGGCTTTCAACTTCACTACCTCTTAGCCTCTATACCAAGGCTTTCAACTTCTCTGCTTACCTCCAGAGAACCTTATCTTCCCTTATCCGGGAATTTTCCGACGTCGCCATCCTGAAGCTGAAGACTTCTGGATCCATGAGAATATTCTCCGGTCCCCGTACTGGATCATTTTAAAACTCAATTTATTAATCTGAAAAAATGTAAGAAATACTGGTACCTGAAAGAATCATTGGAAGAACTGATTGGAACTCAATCAACCCAATGTAAAGTTCTTGGTACATGAATATAACAAGCATGTGGCAAATATTATTTACTGTTGCTAAGTTAATAAAGGACTAGCCATCCCCTACAAGTAACTCTGTGGGTATTGGTGAATTTAATTCCCACAGAAAACCTAAGAAAGAATATCATGTACATTGACAAATTAAAAAAATCTGAGGCCCAAAGGGAATAAGCAGTTGCTAAGAAAGGAAAACAAGTCTCTCCATCTCACAGTCAGGCATTACCCCTGGGGCTTGGATAGATAATCAGCTGACTGACAGAGACAAAGAGTATGAAGGTTGTACTACACAGCTGCTCCAGTTCTTTCGTCATCTCTGTTACTAAGGCTACCAACCTCAAAGGGCGTGGCCCAAAACCCACAATAGATAGATAGGGAACAACTTTGCCCCCCTCCTATCCCTGTTTGGCCAAGCCCATTGCTTCCATGGCCTCTCCTAGGATCATTTCACTAATCTCAAGACACAGTCCCTCTGGTATTCCCTAACAAGGTTCTAGGTGGGAACACATTTTATCCTTGAGGATTTACTGTGGTTACAATGGGGCTCTTCTGACTTGCCTCCTGCCTTTCTTTCTCCTTCACTCCCAGACACAAAGCAGCTTCTCTCCTCAACCACAAGCGTAGAAGTCAGCCTGGCTCAGTCCTCGAATCCTCTTTATGGCAGGCATACAAAGGAGATATATTCTCAGCCTCAAGACCCTGTTCAGACCTGGCTCCACCTCTGGTTCCTTTGAGACAGCAAACAGCCCTTTATGCCACTATCTCTTAAACTGAGCTCGTGTCCTCTCTCCTCTGTGTGCCTGTAGACAATGAGGGTGATGACAAAGTCATGGGAAAAATTCTGGATCCCACTGTGATGTGAAGCTCCACTGGCCTTACCATGGTGGTGTTTACTAGGGCTTGTGTCTTTGACATGAACTTGTCAGTTCCCAGATCTCCCCTCATTCCTTGGGACTAATTTTGAGGTCCCAAGAGGCTGACATTATGATGGAAAATCCTCAGGACAGAGATGCTTCAGCCTCTCTTTTTCTTGCTCTCCTCTATACATACATATAACACCTTATTGCCATCACTAAAGCTGAATGAGTTTGTGTGTTCTTTGTTGCCTCACTTCTATGAAATCAAACTGATGCCTGTTCAATCACCAGGTGAGTATTCATGGCCCTTCCTCTGCCCTTAAGTCACCAGATGGTGCTTCAGCTCTTTCTCTGACTTTCTTGGTCGTACACGTATGTTAATCAGTGAGACAAAGCAGCATAGATACTTACAGTCAAACAGTAAATCTTCCCCAAGTGAGGGTGAGATCAGGTTCAGCATTAACAATGGTCCCCACCCCTGATGGTCCTCTCAAGATCCCATCAACCACAGATATCTTGGAGAGTGCTGGTAGGTGATTTTACAAATGCTTATTCTCTTGTTGGTTGAGAACAAAATAATAGCTATCATTCTGCGCCATGGTATGACTTTTAAACGGAATAATAATTGCTGTGATTGTAAAATGATTTGTAGAGTTCATATTGAAGAGGATTTGTGTTTCTAGACCTTCATGCTATACCTAGATTCATCCCAACTGCAAGGAAACCTATGCTTTTAACTCAACTTGCACTTCAAGCCCTTCAAAGCATAGCTCTTTCCAATTCATAGTGGCCCGATAAAAGTTATCTTTTGATGATTCTTGCTAACCACCTATGTATGGTTTAGGATTTTTGGGTTTTGGTTTTGTTGTTTATTTCTACTTTTATGTAGAATTTGGATTTGTCAAGAGTTTCAGCCATTCATTTATTTGGGAAGTGGTGCATGAACACAGTGAGCCGAGTAATACAGGTGCCAATAATGCTGCCGGCCTTCTCAGTTCTCCTCTTCCCAGAACCAGATGTTGTGCTCTACCAAATATTAGTATGCCACACACAACACTGGTGTGGTTTTCTTTAGAAATAGGCATATATTTTAATCAGTGAATTGTGTATGTATTAGACAGTTGACCTGTTACGAGTTAAAAAACATATTGACAGTCAAGCAATACCAGTTCCTTTAACTGCTATACCACAACAATAATGGTGCACACTTTTTAAATAATTCCTTTTATTTTTGAGATTATTATATAATTATATCATTTGTATGGAAGAAAGGGAAGGGAGAGGTAACATAAGTTCCAATTTTAAGTGTTCAAATGGCTATGATTTAAATTTCTCCACTGCACTGAAAGATCCTGTTGTTTTCCTTCTTGCAAGTTTCCTTAAAGGAATTCATGCAGCCAAATCCTAGAGCCAATGGAACCACTGTTACTGAGTTCATTCTGCTGGGATTGGTGGAGACACCACAGCTGTGGCCAGTTGTCTTCATACTCTTCCTCTTGGCTTATATGATAACAGTTGGGGGCAACCTCAGCATCCTGGCAGCTGTCTTGGTGGAAGCCAAACTGCACACCCCCATGTACTTCTTCCTGGGGAATCTGTCAGTGATGGATGTGGGGTGCATCAGTGTCACTATTCCTCCATGTTGGTTGGCTCTTGGCCCACAAGCTGATTCCATATGGAGACTGCCTCACACAGCTCTTCTTTTTTCCATCTGCTGGCTGGGGTTGACTGCTTCCTGTTGACAGCCATGGCTTATGACCGCTTCTGGCCATCTCTGCCCTTACCTATTTTGAATGAACCATTCAGTCCAGAGGATTTTTGGTGGCCTCATCCTGGGCTTGTGCCTTCAGCAATGCACTGACTCACACTGTGGCCATATCCACACTTCACTTCTGTGGCCCCAATGTAATCAATCACTCCTACTGTGACCTTCCCCAGCTCTTCCAGCTCTCCTGCTCCAGTACCCAGATCAATGAACTGCTTCTTCTTTTTGGAGTGGGTTTCATAATGGCAGGAACCCCATGGCACTCATTTTCACCTCCTACATCCATGTGGCAGCTGCTGTTCTGGTGAATTCGCTCTGCTGAAGGCAGGAAGAAAGCTTTCTACATGCAGCTCTCACCTCACTGTGGTGGCCATATTCTATGGCACAGGCATGTTTAACTACATGAGACTTGGTTCCACCAAACTTTCTGATAAGGATAAAGCTATTGGCATTTTCAACACTCATCAACCCTATGCTGAACCCACTCATCTACAGCCTCAGGAACCCTGATGTTCAGGCCGCCCTCTGGAGGGTACTCACAGGCAGGCGACCAGCAGCTTGAAGATGTCTCAAGGCCCCTTCCACATATTTAACTTAAAACTATAGCTGAATATAGAGGTCTCCTCTAGTTTCAAAAGCTAGAATAAATTTTCAGAGCTCTTTCATTTCATAGCTTAATTTAAGGAATGATAATTACTCTTGCCCAAAGAGATCATATTCGTGTATAGACGATTGTGTGTACATATGTCCTCTTAGGTCTGCCCTTTAATGTGTTCTACCTTTAGTTAGTGTATTTTTCCTTTATCTGGAGTTCCCAGAGTGTCTCAGAAAATATTCCCCCAGGCAGTCTTATTTCTTCCTCAAGTTTGGAGAAAGTTTGTCTGTGTATGCAACCTAACTCTTGAGGAGAAATGACTCATTCCTCCTATAAAACTGTATATGACTCAGAGGGAATGAGACAAATCTTTCTCTCTGGTTTTATATTCCCTAATAACTGCTGAGTGCAGCTCACAGACCCGACTCTCTATATTCCAAAATTCCACTCACATGAGACAGAAAAAGAGCTTCCCTCAATTATCATCCTCACATTTCTAAATTTTTGAAAGATAAAGATTTATAATCTAAACATTTTAAAACTTTAAATTCCACACCATTCAATATTAAACTCCTCTGTAAATTCTCACTCTTCACCTCTAATCCCCAAATCTGTGAATTTTAGTGTCAATGCAGATCACACTCTGATGACTCATCTTGTCAGTGAAACATTGTAGCTCTAGTCTAGAATGTTCTCAATATTGTTTTCTGTTTATCAGCCTTCTATCAAGTCATAGCTTAAGTGCATCTTCCTCTTCACACTTTTTTAGAACTAATCATCAATTCTTAACAGTGCTACTGTCTCGTTGATAAGGCTCTATTCTATAAATCTATCTAACACTCTCATCTGATCTGAATCTATGAATTAACTTCTCCATGATGTATGATGTGAGTGGGTAGACTGGAGGGATGGGCTAAGAGAGAGATGGAAAGAGGACATAAACAAAGGTAGTAGGTAGAGGATTCATTGGTAAATGCAAATAACTAATGTGGAAATAAGGAGAGATTGGATTCAAGGATCAAGTGGATGAGAAGAAATAGCAGAAGCATTAGAGAGGCTGACATAGCCTCCAGGGATAGAACAGCAGATGATAAATAATGCAAAAATGGGTTAGATACGAAGAAGCTATTAGAAGATTTCAGAGGGATAAAATTTATATATCAGAAATTCATGCTTTGGGTTTCCTATTCTGTGTGGTCCAGCAATAACTGTTTTTTTACTGCCCTGAAGCCATTATTATAGCCTGTCCTCTGCCCTAAGAAAACAGTATCTGAAGTTTTGCTGATTGTGCTAGAGTGCATGAGGCCTCATCTGCCATTTCTCTGCCCAGAGAGTCAGGGAGAAGGACTGCCTGATGAGGAAATACAGCAGTGATAGGGCATGTACTGGGTATTTGTCCAACAAAGACTGTCACTATTACCTGGGTCACATTTCTGCCTTCTGATTCCAGCCTACTAATGCTGTCCAAACAGAGGAAAGAAGGATCTTTCTTGATTATGTTTCACTAATCAGACATACTTCAGGATACACACAATGAGCTTCCTACAAGAATCTAGAAAAGACTCTCAGATTGTACTCTCTGCTGTTCACAATGTTCTTGAACTCACATAATTTGTTTTTCCCCTCTCTTGACCTGTACTTGGCAAAATGAACAAGGTTCTCTCACCACTAATGTTTTTGGTTCTGTTAACCTACATATCTAGGAAGATTCTCATTCTATTGATGTGTGGAATGGCCATCCCTTCCACCAGCACTTCTCAGCATTTAAGACTGCAGCAAAACATATTCCATTTGACTCCAAGATCACTGCGTCACAGGCCTTTCACCATCCTGCTATTCATGCTGTGTTTCAAGACATAACTTACCTAGTAACTCACCATGGCACCATCAGTGAGGTGAAATGGAACAACAGACATCAGTATCACAAAGAAGCACTTCTGGCATTGAACGCACTTCTCTGTTCATCCAAAACGATTTTGGGTTTTCTTGAACAATTTGGAAGCTTCCTTTTCCTTTGAAATCTATGTCCTGTCTACTTTTATTCCAAACTAGAAATCTCTTCACAATTCAAATTTGTCATTAACCATGAAATATGTTTTATTGTAAAAGCTCAATGGTGCAGAATGTTGACACTGCCTTTCTACACTAGAGTCATGACAATGAGCCACACACACCCACTCACATACACATTCAAAACACCACATAGGTTCACAAAGAACTTTCCTCTTTTACATTATACAGATCTCGAAATCAACATACAACATCTTATCCATTTTTAAATTTACAAAATACTCTACTTTGTATATAAACTGTGACCTACTTCACCAACTCGTTTATAGTTTTCCTTTTGTACCCGTTAATAATTCTAAGATAGTATTTATCTGTGTTTCCATGCATATGCAATTATCTCCAGTGGTTAAATTCCTACAAGAAATGTATACGTGTGGTTGCCCCCAGTACATATGTAGCAGAGAACTGCCTTGTTTGGCCTCAATTGGAGAGAGTGAGCCTAATCCTGTAGAGACTTGAGGCCTGAGGGAAGAGGGATGCCAGTGGGGCACCCTCTCACAGGCAAAGGAAAGAGGAAATGGGATGAAGAATTCCAGGAGGGGAAGCAATGTCTGAAATATAAATAAATAAAATAATTAATAATTATAAAATACTTTTAAAAAACAAAGAAAAATATAAACTTTGATAAGTATTCTTTCTTTTTGTCCCCTACAAAAAATATGTAGCATTTTCCATCTTGGTTGGCAGTGTAAGAGAATGTTTATTTCTACACACGTTTGATGTCACTACAAATAATATATCTTTTGTCTTTAACAATTAAATATAACATTAATTTATTCTCATATGTGTCTATAAGGAGGACAAATACCCAAAGTGAGGGAAGCATGTGAACTGGAACAGCCTGGGAGTTTAGAAAAAAGGAGGAGGTGAGAAGGACCAGCATGCTAGTACAGACTTTGAAATGCATGACAGGTACCTGTGAATAGTGACTGGGTATATCATCGAGAGACTAGCATGGGCTTTGATGTGTAAGGGAAATGGTCCTGTCTGGCAGGCAGAACCCTTTTCATAGGCTCCTGAGGAATGCTCTTTTCTCTATTGCCTAACTTGAGCTGAACCAAAACCATCACTTTAGAGTTATCCACTACTTTGGTGAGAAATGGGGTTCCCTTTAAACCTGATATCAGGTTTTGGGAAGTGCAGTGGTTACCCCTTTGGTTAGTTTATATAACTCTTAAATTTTTACTCCCTTCTAATTAAATAAAACTTATCTGGTAGATAAAAACTGTACATAATTGTGGCCTAGGATGCTTTAGTATCTATATACACTGTATAAATTTTGCAGTGTACTACACACACACATGATCTGCAATTCCCCATCTGTCCTTAACAGTTTGTGCCCTCATTGCCCAAATTGAGTTTCTCATTTTCATGAAATTTATCTTTGTTTTTTGTCAAGCCATCAGGAAGACAAATAAAAGCCATAAGGCCCTGAATGCTGAGCTTCCAAAGATTCTGTTCCCTTCAGCCTTTAGTCCATTTCTTCATTATAGGAATATCTTCTGAAGCTTCTCAAAAAACTTAGGCATTGATCCCGCTGGTCCCCTGTAAGGTCTCCACTCCCTGAGCCTTTTGGCTCCTTCCTGAGTGCTCATCCAATGTGTCGACCATGGTCCTGCCTCAGCTTCCACACCAATCTCAATGGTTCATTAGAACCAACTTCAAACTTTTTTGCAAGAAAATCCAGTTCTGAAGTGGATAAAGTTTTCTCACAACAGGTAAATCTCTCTGTTATCACATACATGCTCAGTCCTCTGCCATAACTTAAAGTTCTCACAATCCCTCCAGGAAATAGAGGAATTCTCACGTCCCAACAAGATGCCTCAAGAGCAAGCCAACTCCCTACTGCTAATTTCTAATACACTGAATGCCTTAAAACCACAGAAATCTACTATTTCCTCTTTCTAAAGACCAAATAAGTCCTGTAATACTAATGTAAAGGCATTGTCAGAGACAGTTGTTCCTGAAGGTTCTAGGGAAGAAACTGTTCCATGTGTGTAGTTGTTGGCTCCTGGCATTCCTTGACTTGCTGACACATCCTTCCAACCCTCATTTCCCATGACTTTCATGAGCATGCTGCCTTGTCTTCTACAATAATGTCTTTAGGGATGTAAGAACTGGTTATTGCTAAACCACATACAATAAGAAACCCAATTCTTTCTCCAGGGCTATTAACCTTCATCCCTCCCCAAACCATCAGCACATTGCCTTCCCAACAACACACCTACCACTTCCAGAGCAACCCACCACTTGCAGAACAATTTTCAGGTCCCAAGCCACCCTCCCAGTGATATTCTCTGACAAGGCCCCTGGGGAAAGCTACTAAATTCCTGTGGACTCATTAGGGAGCTGAGACTGAAAAAGCCTTCCTTCTACTCCTCTTTCCTCCCAGAGTCTCCACTTGTACTCAGGTTCAAGTTAAGTCTGAAAGTGGGCTCCTCTCTGCTCAAAGGCCCTGGGCTGACATCTGGGAAGGAAAACATCTCCTTGAGAAGCCCCATTGCATTCCCCAACTATACTTTTGTGTCCAGGGAGACCAATAAGGATATAGTCACATCCTCTGGGCCACAGTGACCCTATTGTTCAGTGGGACTTTCATCATCTGCTTTCGCTTCTTCTGCATTAGGCTGGGTCATGAGAAAACCACAATTGCAAAGATTGGTGTGAGACACTGTGACTGCATTGACTGCATTAAGGGCTGAGATGCTTCCATTTAGAGCTCTCTCCTAATCTCCCTGTTTTTTATAGGAGGGCTCACTTCTGAGTCTCCATAGCAGATATCCTTATGCTTTTTCTTCACCTATATGCCATTTAAGCAGCCCTTCTCCTGCTCTCTGGCTGGACAGCAGAGTCTGTGTAGCTCCTCATCCTCTTCTGTTTTAATGTCTGTTCCAATAAGGTGTGCTCACAGGTCCTTTCTCGGGTCTTATAAAACCATGAAAGGACTTTTGTCATCATCACCTCAAACCTGGCATCATTCATAATGTGACAATAGTCCTAGAATGTTAAATCCACTTAAAATAAGAACCATGACAGTGGCTCAGAGGCCCTGACTCCTTTTCTGGTCCCTTTCTCCCTGATTTCTTCTAACTTATGAAGCCTATTTTCTGTGGTATTTAATAATATGACTGGGGTTGGGGATTTAGCTCAGCGGTAGAGCACTTGCCTAGCAAGTGCAAGGCCCTGGGTTCGGTCCCCAGCTCCGAAAAAAGGAAAAAAAAAAACAAAAGAATATGACTGGATTAGCTAAGCATAGTTCACTGCCCAGTCTACCTACATCATCTGAATCAGACACCCTAGAAGCTTCCCTCAATGAACTTTACATCACTGAGAATAAGAAGGGACTTTCGCCTTTGGGAGTTCCAAGGGGGAACTGTCACTGTTCAGAGGAGCTTCACAGGAGGGCACCTAGTGAGACTCAGGTGACTCTGTGAGATGCTGAAAGCATCTCTGGTGAATCAAAAGTCATTTCAGAATCCCCCAGGCATCAGGTAAGCTGAACGCTCAGTGGTGCTTCAGGAGCCATTGGTTCTTTTCTTATACTCATCTGTAAGGTGATCCTTCCCAATATCTGTCTGGAGACAGTCTATGGAGGATCTTGGCATGTAGATTGCTACAGACCAAATAGTCTCATGAACACAGAGCAGTCCCTATAACAACCCTCTACCTAGAACTCACCCTCAACATCCCTCAAACCATACTAATCCATGAGAGTCTAGCCCATTTTTCAATGTGTTCAGAAAGTATCTCAGGTCCAGTCTTTCTTTAGAATCCCATGCGTGTTTTAACCACCTGCTTTTTTGTTTAAGGAATATGAAATACCTGGTGTGTGTAAAGCATGCAGTGAGTTTTGCTATTGACAAAATCAACCCTACAGTTTCCAGGAAAGCCCTACGTACATCTCGAGGCAAAACTGCAGATAGAGTTCTGTTACTCAACATTAGGACCCCAATAATACCCTAGTGTTCCAGCCCTGATTACCAGAGGATTTATCTATCTATTTATTCCCAGGAAAACCATTGTGAGACTTTTTATTTTATTGAAGGGACTGCTATTAGCATAAGACACTCCAAGACCAACTTCCAAGCACAGAGATTTATTTGTGCCAGGGGGAGAAAAGGCAGGAAATATGAAACAAAAAAGGAGGGAGAAGTGGAATGGAACAAGGAAGATGGGGGAAGGAATATTTTCCCAGAGTGGGGTGATAAACACTGCCTCTGGATAGAGAGAAGATAGGCAAATGACAGTTTATAAAGGTAATGGGAGCAACCCCTTATTAGGATGAGGTATTTAATTTGGTTGGGCATGTTAATTAGTATATGTTGATGTCATTATGCAGGTGAAGGCAGACACAAGATAAAATGAGGCCTGTCACTGAATGAAAAGGAAGGAAGGCGGGAACAGAGGTTTTAGAAGGAGAGGAAGAAGCAGAAGAGAATAGAGAGGCAACATGGAGGCAGATGTAAATGATCCTTGCCATGCATCTCTACATAGATACAGGTTGTTATGAATATTTCTTAAGGGATGGATTTCTACAGGTCAATTTATCTTATCTAGGTACGTGGTTTATATCTTTATCAACTGGTTCTGAGCTTATTGAGTGGATTATTGTAGATTGAGAATTTAACATATACATCTGATTGTTAAGTTACAGTCTGTTGAGTCTTGATTTTACCAGGTAGTTGGGAGTTTATAGTTTAACTAAAAAAAAACAGAATCTGTGGCAGGGAGCTGCAATAGGATAGCTGCTGCTGGACTTCTAGAGCCCTGATTTTACCAGGTAGCTGGAACCAGAGAGTTCTCAGTTAACAGAAAGCCACCAGGAGAGATGCTAACCAGAGATAAATTATGGTTAGTTCCATATGACCCTCCGGTACTGGAACTAACTCTAAAGACCGGCATGGCAAGGCACCACACTGGAATGACTCTCAGACCACCTGGATCTGAGAGTACTTGGGAGCAGCATAGAGCCACTGAGACTAAAGAACCCCGCAGTGCCATGTGGCCCCATGGGTACCAGCACTAGCTCAGGTTAAAAGGTTCTGGTTTTTTTTTTAATATTTACTGCAACAAATGGGTGCTTTTGCTTGATGATCTTTAATACTTTGACAGCTGGACCTTGGTAGTCAACCTCAAGAGAAGGAAGTGGCCAAATAAAAAATAGACATTGGTGGCTAGCTTTAGAAATGTAATCTAATGGTTTTTAGCAAGGCTGAGGGAATGAGGCCTGCCAGAGCCATGTTTGCCATTTTCAGACTGGCTAAAAAGCCTTTATTCCCACCACTTTGTTTTAGAACTGGGTTGCTAAGTTTGGGTAAGTAGGTGTTCTTTATGCATGCTTCCTGCTGACATTGAGTATCATTTTAGGCACCCAAGGACACTGGGTTGTTGGTCACTGTCAGAAAGAGCAGGCTGTGTCAGTCCATGTTCTGGGGGACTATCTGAAGCTAATGTCTGAAGTGTCTGTGATGCCATACCAGGATATAGATTTCGAGAACACAGCAGCTGTTGTTGCTGGACTTGCTGGCATACTCTGTAGTTGATTTTAAAATTTACTAGAACAGATAGATTTAGGACACAGGTAGTTTAGAAAAAGGGTTTTTTTAATCTTGGATGTACGTTTGAAATGTTTATGTTTATGGTCCTGGTAGTTAGGAAGAGGAGTCCCAAAACCAAGGATGTGGGGAAAGATCACACCTCTGGGAATAGGGTATGGGAAGGAAAACTTAACCTGTTGATAAGCAGCAGTACTTGTCTGGAGTCTGAGAGTTTCTGAGAGGAGCCAGGCAGTTTTAGATTAGCTATATAAGGATAATTGAGGAACAACTATAATCTGAAAGCAGGGTCTGGATGTGTTGAAAAGAATACAATTGAAGAAGCTTCTGTCATACCAAAAGTCTTTCCTGGGTGTTTGGGTGGGTTCTGAAATTGAAATATTTTAGGAATATGGATGACTGGGAAGGCCTTTGGCAAATTATAAGAGGGACAATCTCTAACAGGTTTGTTGGGATTGGCGGAGAAAGATTGAGGGAACTTGGCTTTGATTCCCAAACGGGGAGCTGGATGGTTAACAGGACAAGTGATCAGTAGTAGGGGTAGGATGTTAGCAAAATAGGCTAATCAGTGGCAAGAGGGACTGTGGCTAACAGATGGTATTGGAGAAAGGTACAAACAAAGCATTGGGCAGCACTAAAGGAGGGATCAGTGAAATTAAAGATGACCTTGACCCAAATGAGGGTTTGGCCATGAGAGTGTGTGGGGCAGAAAAGACATAGCTTGGTTTAGTCGTGTCTTATAATTGGGATGTAGGATTTGTTCTGAGTGATGTCTGGGGACGTTTGAACAGTTATTGAATTTAGGAGAGTCAGTTGTCACTGAATATTTGACAATCATTTGGTCAGAAGAAAACCCAGAGTGTGAAAAGAGAGGTGAGGGAATAGGAACTGGGGAGTCTGAATAAATAAACAAAGTAGGGATTCGGAGAGTATCCTGTTGAAGAGGGTTGGGTATGTTGCTATCTGGGTTATGCAGTAGGGTAGTCTGGAGGGAAGTGGGTGAGTTGTAAAAGTGAGGTGAGTCATAAGAAATGAAAAAAGCAGTTTGATGGGCAATCACGACAGCACAATTATTGTCTTTATTGATAATGGAGGGGTGAGTTTGGTATAGCCATCTGCCTGGAAGGAGCTGCTATCCACATAAACAGTATAGGCAGGAGTTGTTAGAGTATTCTCTTGTGTATGAGAGGGATATGATGGAGGTTTTAAAAGCTTTTCAATAGGAGTGGGAGGGGGATTGGGGGAACATTGTGGCAAAGGGGTGAGTATAGAGAAATCGAGAGGAAGCCAGGTAAGAAACATGAGTAATGAGTTTTCAATAAAAGAAGTTGGAGGGATAGAATCTGAGACATTGAAGGGAATGGAATTCTTTGTAAGTTATGAGTAGAGGAAGAGATTGGTGGGAATAGATTGTGAAATTGGATCCACAGATTTTTCTTTTAAGATTTAGAAGTGACCAGGTAGGCTGTAGCAAGAGTTTATAAGCAAAGAGGTATGGCATGGATGGTGTTATATAGAGCTTTGTATAGATAAGGAATTGAGGCAAAAGTCAGTCCTAGAAAGTGTTTAGATGTTTTGGAAGTATATGGATGGAAGGGTTTAGACAGATAGATTCAAAGGCAGGGAGCTAGAGTAGGAATCAAAATGTTTTAAGTTTAAGGAAACATTTGTGAATGGGAAGAAGGAGGAGGTCCAGAAGTAGCTTGGTATAGAGAATGTATCAGAAGTATTTAGGGATCCATACATAGAGGAAATTGGGCATGAGAGTTGACATAAGGAGCATAGATGGGCAAAGTGTTCTAAAGTGAGGAGTCTGTAGATTGACATGAGGCAGAATCCAAGACAGGTGACTTGAGGAAACTAAGGTTGAGCTTTGCAAAGTGAAATCTGATAATCTGGATCTGAGAAAACTGGGGAATGAGACAGTGTCAGACCAACTATCGAGAGGAAATTACTTCAAAGGAGGAAGTCATGTATATACTGAGGCAAGCAGGAGGAAAAAGGAGATGGAAGACCGAGTTCATAGCAATGTCTGGCTAAAATGGTAGGGACTGTCTCTGAATCCCTTGAGAAGGACAACAAAGGTCAGATGCCTTAGTTAGGGTTTCACTGCTGTGAACAGATACCATTATTAAGGCAAGACTTATGAAGAGCAACATTTAATTGAGGCTGGCTTACAGGTTCACAGATTCAGTCCGGTATCATCAAAGTGGGAACATGGCAGCATCCAGGCAAGTATGGTACAGGAGAAGCTGAGAGTTCTACATCTTCATCTGAAGACTGCTAGTAGATGACAAACTTCCAGGCAGCTAGGAGTACGGTCTTAAAGCCCAACCCACAGTGACACACCCACCTCAATAAGGCCACACCTACCCTGATCATGTCATTCCCCAGGCCAAGATTATACAAATCATCACAGATGTCATGATTGTTGAGTATCAAAATCCATCTCTGTGAAGACAAAAAGATCTTGGGAGCAGACATCCAGCAATATTGAAAACAAAGTGTCTTTGAGATTTAGGATTAAAAAGTGAGTGATGTTATTGGGGATAATGGAGAGGACAGCCTAAGGGTAAGAGACTTACTGGAGTAGAGGGACAACAGTAGCATTAATGGAGTCAAGATCTTGGAATAGGTGAAAGGTTTTGTTAGGTTTTTTGAATGTTAATATCTGAGTATCATGGAGTAAAAAGGTAAGACATAGAAATGATGGGTTTGAGGTCTGACCAGAGGCTAGTTAATGGTAGGGAGTATTGGGGTTTGGAAATGTAGACAGAAGCAACTTGAATTTGATAAAGAGAGGTTTATACTGTGTAATAAGAGGAGAGGTGGTATCTCATACAATGGGGTTGACTAAAGAAGTGGGCAGAGGGCAAGAGTGGCTTTGGGATTTGAAGGGTGGGAATGTACAAATAGAGGCTGAGAAAAGGAAGGATGGATGGAGGAGTATCCTGGAAGCTGCTGTCTGGGTAAAAGGCAAATTTTATGATACTTTTAGAGAAGACATGCTTTCCTAATAAGATAATAGGACATGAGGGGATGAGAAGAAAGGACTGGGAAAAGAAAAAAATCTTGAAAGGAGAAATTTAAGGGAGGAGTCAGGAGGGGACCGGGGGACTGGTTGTGTACTCTGACTGGTGAGAGAGAGGGGTGAGTGAGACTCAAACAATAGCATAGACAGATAGAAAGAAGTCTAAAAAAAACTTTTCATATAGCTTAAATTCATTTCTTAGGCCCACAAATGACTTTCTCAAACCCTTATGACTTACTTAAACTTTCATATCTCCAGACCTTAAGACATTTTCTTGGACATCATAACTGCAGTCCTGTATATATTTTAAATTACTTTCTTAGACCTCCATATCTTGTTACATTCATTTTATTCTTGATCTACATAACTTACTTATATATTTCTCATAACCCTTAGAAACTCAAATAAAATTTAGCATGAAGCCTGTCAGCAAGTAATCTCTACAAATGAAATAGACTGACCAGACTGCTTTGTGTTTGCTGTTGTTAAAGCTACAGTTAGCCACCAAGGTCCTCAGAGATCTGAGAAAAGTAAATTTGAGTAGAAACTATAATTTAAATGGGGTTTGTATCGATGAAAGTGATGGAGACTTACAGTGTGTCTCTCTTGGACCCACCAGGGGTATGAATGAGACAAGAAGCCTTCTATTATAGTTTTAAGCTTAGACCTTTTGCCTGGGACAGTCTCTCAGCTAGCTCATCTAACTTAACCTGACTATCTGGTCTGCAACTGCCATAATGATAGCACTATACCTTTTCCTGCTCTGCTCTGATCCATGTCTGTTCCTTTCCATGTATCTCTAAATCTCCATTCTTTCCTTCTCCCTCTCCCTCTCCTTCTCCCTCTCCCTCTCTCCATGGAAGTTCTGCCTTCCTCCTTCCTGCCCTAGCTATTGGCCATCTGATTTCAATTACAAACAATCAGAAGTGAGAAGGATCTAATACATTTTTATATTGCCTTTCAACAGCTGAGGAAGAATGAATATTTACAAGACAGAAAGCCAAGAGATGGACCATAAAAATGGCAACACCAAAGTCCTGCCAGAACTTAGCTCTCTGCAAGTACAGAATGAACAACTGAAAATACGGAGACGCAACTTCACACAATGGGAAGAAAGATAATCCCAACATCTCCCCTTTTAGTTTGAGAAATAGCTTTATTTCTAACATCAATAAATTGTATACAATAAAAAGAATTATGAGAACTATCAGGGAAGAATCACATTCACAACATCTAGTGCATTTGTACTTGGCAAACTTAGTGAAAGTACTCCACTATCTGTTCTATCTTGGTGAGTCCAAAGTTCTGCACCTAAATCACTTTCTATCGCTATTCAAGCTCTCATACCCGCTAACCTTCACAACTTGCATTTGCTAACCTTAAAACATCTTCTTAGATCCTAAAATATTTTCTTATATCCTAAACAACTTAAGCTTTTATGTTTTTACCCTTTAACAAAGAATGCTGTAACTATAAGAAAACTGTAACTATAACTAACTATTCTTCAACCCCATCAAAGTCCTGAGGAAGATAAATTTTACCTGAGTAAACAGGAAGTGCAGAGCAAGCAGCTTCCAACTCTATAGACATGACAGAGACAGTTGACTGACTGGACAGTCACCAAAGGTTCCTCTTTGCCTTTGGGGCATCCATCTTTGACCCACTGGCCCAGAAAAATCTGACAGACTTTTCTGTGAAGCAGGAATTTTCAAGAAATGTCCTGTTTTGTTTTGGCAAACTGTGTCAATCAACTTCCCAGTGTCCTACTTGATCACAGTTTGGACATCATGTTGTCAGCAGTTGTGGTAAGGGGCAGCTTTTTGCTCAATGCCTATCTGTAGTGGGTTTGGCCTAATGCTGCTTATATTCTAATGTTAATTTGGGTCCCAAAAACTGCTTTCAGGACTTTTTGCATGCAGTTTCTGGAAACCTGGCCCCAGTTGGTTCTCGTTGGTAAATAAAAATGCCAACAGCTGGTAAGTGGGAAGGACAGACAGAGGCAGATCTTTGGAATTTTCTGGACTTGGAACTGAGAGTAAGGAGGAGAAGGAGAAGATCCACCATGCCTGGAGAGAATGGAAGAAATGGAGATGCCATGGCCACCATGTGAAGGAGCCAGGAGAGTGCAGCCCAGAGAGTGGCCCAGTAGGGCAGCACTCTGGGTCCAGAGCAGCCAAGATAGGACATAGAATTAGTAAGTAATAACTCTGGATTAACCACGTGGAGGTTAGGCAGTGACCCAGCTATTGCGCTCTTTAAGGCATATCAAAATATAAATGCTGATTGTATGTCTTTCATTTAGGAATGTAAAACATTAAGGCCAGTAGTGAACCACTGGTGAGATTTATTACTTATTTCAACAACCATCATCTTTTTCAGAGTAGAATGGGGTGCTATCAGGAGCTAACTTGTCTCTCTGTCAGAAAAGCCTTTTGTCATTAAAACATATTAAATGCTATATTCTGTAAATCTCTGAAGTATAGGAGGACTACCTATCTATCTAAAGTATATACAAATAGACAAAATTGTTTCTAGTTAACTTTGTGAACATATACAGAAGGCTAAATAAAGCTTATTTCTGCAATTAATTAAACTAGTTTATTTATAATAATCAAGTTTATTATAAGTGGCTGACTACTAACTTGCATTTCATAATTATTCTTAACAGTTTACAAAAGTAGCTTTCATAAGACCCGGCTGTACAATATATTTTAAATGAGTTGCATATGCACATATATCTTAAACAAGAATTGAATCATATATATATGTATATATATATGTATAACAAATATAATTTCTAATTTCTACCACCATACAAAAATCCATACCAATCTAAAGGATTTGAGACTTGTTGCTTTCTAGTCTAAAGAGATCTAAAATAACATACCCCTCTTTTCCTTGTCAAGAAGATGCAATAATCTAGCCTTTTGTCCTTACATCCTTTTCCTCCCTTTTGTTTGTCTTTTCTTTCCCTTTCCCTTCTTTTCCCCTTAACACTAGATAAGAGAGGAAGTAGATGTAGGGGAGAAGGGGAAAGAGAGAAAGAAAGAAAGAAAGAAGAAAGAAAGAAAGAAAGAAAGAGAGAGAGAGAGAGAGAGAGAGAGGAAGGAAGGAAGGAAGGAAGGAAGGAAGGAAGGAAGGAAGGAAGGAAGGGAGGGAGAGAGAGAGGAGAGAGAGAGAGAGAGATTCCTGATTCTAGCCTCCTTTGTTTTCTCACCGACTGTGACCAATAACTACTTGCAATCAAGCCCCCTAAATGACAACAAACATCCATAACTCACCAAATGACCAAATGCCACCCACCCACCTCTTGGGAATGAGGTTGTTGTTTTCTTTTTACTGGATATTTTACTTATTTACATTTAAATCTACAAATGTTAGATTGTTTCCTGCTGACTGGGGGCATGGCATCTTTGGGGGACTCTAAAATTGGGATATCAGCTAAGTCCTGGGAAAGCTGACTTTCTTTTGCTGTCCAAGATCTATGACATAGAGAGTGTGGGGTTTAACTGAAGTCCTGGCTAAAGCAGTGTGTGAGGCTGCATCACATTAAGTTCCAGAAAACCACCCCCAGCTTTGGGAAGCAGCAGCCAGGCACAGAGCTTTTCAGAGAGAGAGACTATAGCATCAGTGCACTAAGACTCAGGTACCCACCCACTGTGCTGGCTGTTCAAAGGAACCACTCTCCAGGAGGCATTGCCTGTGCCATCAGGTTCCTGGCTTCTTGGAGGTCTCCACCACGCATGACTCCATGCCTGAGTACTCTTGTCCAGCTCCCGTGTCTGGAACTCTGACCATAACCTTGGATTTCTGTCTAAATCTAGATTCAGTGCTCCGTGTTGTTATGCCTGGGGCTTTTGCTGAGGCAGCCTCCCAGATAGCTCATCTAACTTAGCCTGAGTATCTGGCCTATGACCCACCACATGACTAACTCTATACCTTTTTCTACTCTGCTCTGATCCATGTCTGTTCCTTTCTGTGTCCCTCTCTGAGCCTTCCACTTCTGCTTCCTTCTCCTTGGGTCACTCTCGTCCCCAGAAATTTTGCCCTCAACCCTTCCTTCCCTAACTATTGGCCATCATATTTTATTACAACCAATCAGCAGCAAGACAACATTAGATACATTTCTAGATTACCTTTAGATGATGAGAAATGAAGGATATTCACAAAATAAAAACCCAGTAATGGACCATAGAAATGACAATACCAAAAATCCTGCCAGCACTTAGTGCTCTACCAGTAGAGAATTAATAACTGAAAATACAGAGACCCTACAGTGGGAAAAGGAAACTTACTGAATCCACCTCCAGCAGAAAGACAGGACATCAAGTGAAGGATGGGGTTGCTATCCCACAGCCAAAGCTCTGACCCATAATCTTCCTGTCTGAAAGAACTGCAGGAATGAAAATGGAGAAGAGCCTGAAGAAAAGAAGGTTCAGCGATAGGCCTAAAGTGGGATCCAGCTCAAGGGCATCCCAAGACCTGACACCATTACTGAAGCTATGGGGTGTTCACAAAAAGGGACCTACCATGACTGCTCTCCAAAAGACCCAACAAGCAGCTGTAAGAGTCAGATGCAGATCTGTGCACCCAACCAAAGAACAGAAGCTGCTGACCACTCTGGTTGAATTAGGGAAAAGCTGGAGGAAGCTAAGGAGGAGGACAACCCTGTAGGACGACCAGCAGACTCAATTAACCTGGACTCCTGAAATCTCTTAGACACTGGATCACCAACCAGGCAGCATACACCAGCTGAGATAAAGCCTCCAACACATATACAGCAGAGAACTCCTGGGTCTGGGTTCAGTCAGAGAAGATGCACCTAACCCTCAAGAGACTGGAGGTCCCAGGAAGTTTAGACATCTGGTGGAGTGGGTGGAGTAGGAACATCCTTGTGGAAACAGAGGGAGAGTGCAAGGGGTTGGGGGGTGGGGAGGAGGTATGAGATGTGGAACTCTCAGGGGCATGGACCGGGAAAGAAATAAAATCTGGAAAGAAAGAAAGAAAGAAAGAAAAAAAAGAAAGAAAGAAAGAAAGAAAGAAAGAAAGAAAGAAAGAAAGAAAGAAAGAAAGAAAAAGGAAGGAAGGAAGGAAGGAAGGAAGGAAGGAAGAAAGAAAGAAAGAAAGAAAGAAAGAAAGAAAGAAAGAAAGAAAGAAAGAAAGAAAGAAAGAAAGAAAGGGAGGAGAGGGAGGGAAGGAGGGAGGGAGGGAGGGAGGGAAGGAGGGAAGGAGGGAGGGAGGGAAGGAGGGAAGGAGGGAGGGAGGGAGGGAGGGAAGAAGCCATTTCAAAACAAACAAGAAAGATGTGAATTATGGAAAAATGCATTTGTGTATAGGATGAAGGACAAATAATCTGATCCAGTGGCCCCCAAGTTCATCTCAAGGATACTGATGTGAGCTTTGTTTAAAAGAATGAAAGATGAAGAACTGAGATAGAAAAAGAAGAGGTTATGTAATTTAGCAATACTGGTCAAGGCGTGTGTACTGACTGGTTTTGTGTGTTGACTTGACACGAGCTGGAGTTATCACATAAAAGGAGCCTCAGTTGTGGAAATGCCTTCATGAGACCCAGCTGTAAGGCATTTCCTCAATTAGTGATCAGGTGGGGGGGCAGCCCATTGTGGATGGTGCTGTCCCTGGGCTGTTAGTCTTGGGTTCTATTAGAAAGCAAGCTGAGCAAGCCAGAGGAAGCAAACCAGTAAGTAACATCCCTCCATGGCCTCTGTATTAGCTCCTGCTTCCTGACTTGATTGAGTTCCAGTCCTGATTTTCTTTGGTGATGAACAGCAATGTGGAAGTGTAAGCTGAATAAACCCTTTCCTCCCCAACTTGCTTCTTGGTCATGATGTTTGTGCAGGAGGAGAACCCTGACTAAGACAGGGTAGTCTTACTCTTCACTTGCTCAGCTCTGTTTCTTCATGGTGATGCAATAAAGGGTTTGTCTGCTGTCATTACCCAAAAGGAGCAGTTTTGTTCCTATAAGACTATCTTTAATCTTCACAATGCTATTGATAACATGAAGAAAAAAACAACAACTTAAATCTTCTTCATGTAACATGAGAAATGGGATGTGTTTTTCCTGGGTGGAGAGATAGTTCAGTCAATAAAGTACTGGCCTGGCAAGCATGAAGTCCTGAGTTCATTCCACAAAGCCTACATTTTTAAAAAGCCAAATGTAATCAGACATTCTGGAGTTTGCCAGACAGCAAGCTTAGCTGCGTGATAAGGTCCAGGTCAGTGAGAGACCTTGTCTCTAATAACATGGTGGAAAAGGTAATAGAGGATGAGCATATGAAATTAATAACTAGCAAGGCAAGATGCACTCACTGGTGCAGTGGTGGAAAACTTTCTGACTGGTTATAAGCCTATTCCACTGAAGAGTATTCACATCTGGTACTGTATATGGGTCAAAGCCCATGGCTGGGGAGATTGTAGGCTGAAACAGGGAAGCTACTACTGATATTTTGCTAAATGGACAGAATCTCTACATCTATTTGCTTTCAAGTGATCATGTTTGTGCTCACACATTATTAGTATTGCTATCATCTTGGCCATAGAAGCTTTTTTTTTTTGCTGTAGGCAGCAAAATTGCAGACATTCATTACTGATCAATACACACACACACACACACACACACACACATTTATATATACATGTATATAAATAAATATATATATGATATCTTCATCAGTCCCTTAAAGGCATCACGGAAGAGAGAGGAAAAGAATATAAGTGTTACAAGAAGGAATGGAGCACTGCAGAATGCTGTGTTCATGGCCTCTGTTGAACGCTCCATACCTAGCAGTACCTGCACAGCATTGAGCTCATCACCTTGCTACAGAGGGGAGAGCGGCACTTGAAGCCCCACCCCTCACTGAGGATCTATCATCAGCTAGCATCACTGGGAGATGGAAAGAAACATTTTCAGTGTATAGCCACTGATAAGATGTCCATACTCCTGGAAGTGACCCTACGCCATGTTCTGTAAGCAACTTTAATGAAACTCTTTGAGTCTCCAAGAGGAGACAAGAAAGTAGAAGGGGGGACTAGTCAAGAAGAGGAAGGAGATGAGCAGGAGTGGGACAGGGGACAAGAAGGTAATGGAGGGTGGGCATGATAGATGCATGTTGTATACAGGCATACGTAGAAATGTCAATTCTGAAACAGGGCCAGAGTGAGACACAGTATCAGAAAATAATAAAAAACAATAAAAATAAACTAAAACACATTACTGTGTGGTTACTATATGAGAATAAAATACATTTCAAAGAGAACCAAGTTGGATGGCTCCTGAGGAGCAGAGAGCAGATGGTCAAGCATGGCCCATGAGATTTCTTCAAAGCACGGACCTTTGCACTAAGTCCAGCAACACATAAAGAGCACTGAGGCTTTAAACTCTCAGCACAGGCTTCCAGTCTCTGTAATGTTATTTTACTCTCAGCTTGCTATTGGGTCCTTTCTGCATTTTCCCTCTCAGCATTTTTTGTTGGTGTGAGTCTCTGTTTCTTAGTATTCTTTTGAGACATAATACTGAAGTCTATCTTGTGTGTTCATTTATTGTGTGGAATGCAAACTCTAATCATATTATGTATTTAAGCCATGTCTATGTTTATTAAATGCAGTCTGCTGTTTCCAGGTTGATTTCGTTTTCATCTATATTTCTTCATCACGTTGTCATTCTTTCTTTTCAAGGTCAGATCATTTCTTTGTTGCTCTTGGAAACTTACTTTTGACTGGACTCAGAGTTAGAATAGAAACTCTCGGGAGGACAGCCTCCATCTCTTTCAACCTGTTCCTGGCATCTGGTTCCCTTCATTCTCTTGGCCAAAAGATGAGCATATTCTGTAGCTCCCTCCTGTTTTTCTTAGTGTATGTTTTTGTCTTCCAAGTAATAGGTTAACATTTGTGTTACAGGACACATGGAGTAACAGGACAGTGATTCTTGGGCCCTTTGGTCCTGGCTTCTTACCTTCTTTGTTAAAGAGCTTTCTAAAAACATACAGGTAAACATCATCTGTTTTAGAAATATTTAAGAGCGTTCTGATCCCACTAGCTCCTTTAGGTTTCCAACCAAAAAGGCACGTTACTATCTGTCAGTCTCTTTCCTTTTCTAAACAGTAAAGAAGGTGATAACACTCAGATCGGCACACAGAATGCATCTGTGAACAGATTTGTGCTTCCTCCCTCCAGTTCTCCTTGGTCTATAACAAGAATGCCCCTTACTCAACGGCTGGTGCATTCCTCCATGGATCAGAATGCCCTTATTCAAGGAAAAAAACTTTTTTGTCATTCCCACCACTGATTCAAACTGCTTCCATTCTTCACCCAGCACATCAGCAGCTACTACTGTGGCCATGTTCTTCTCATAGAACTTACACAGCTTTCCTTCATTGTCTACTTCAATGAGTTCTGACAACTGGTGGTGAAGAGAAGGTTCAGCTTCACCTTGACTCCCATGTTGTCTTTTGTAGCATCTTCACAAAAATGACACAGTGATTCCAAAATATTTTCACCTCTCTTTCTTCAATTATGTTTCTCTTATACTTCTAGGTACTCAGCATAGCGCTGCCACTCTTTTACTCTGGAGACACATTGCATAATCATTCCTGTGTCTGAAAAACATTCAGTGACAACAGGAGACAGCCAAGACAGATTTTCGTAGAAACAATTACATTCAGTCTGGTTCACCTAAAGGAAGATTCCCAAGATTATTTTTTTCTGTTTTGAGAGGAGAAGGTAATATGGTGGTGTGAATAGGAATGGCCTCCATAGACTTGTGTGTTTAAATGCTTGGCTCATAGAGAGTGGCACTGTTAGGAGGTATGCCCTTGTTAGAGTAGGTGTGCCTTGTTGAAGGAAATGTGTCACTGTGGAGGTGGGCTTTGAGATCTCCCATGCTCAAGCTACACCCAATGTGGTACACAGTCTCCTTCTGTTGCCTTCAGGTAAAGGTGTAAAACTCTCAGCTCCTTATCCAGCAGCGTGTCTGCCTATACTCTGCCATGTTTCCTACCATGATGACAATGGACTAAACCTCTGAGACTGTAAGCCAGCCCCAATTAAATGTTTTCCTTTATAAGAATTGCTGTGGTTATAATATCTCTTTATAGCAACAAAACCCAAACTAAGATAGATGGTCAAGATTACTTTTCATGATCCAATAAATCCTGTGTTCAGTGCCTACAGAAAACATTGATAAATATTAAAAGAATAAAGCATCATTTTCTTCTATGCCACTAAATAACTCCTTCCTTTTCATGGATACCCAGGAGATAAAACACAGAAGAGACACTGAGAAGAATATCAAAATCCCTAAATGTATTTGCCAGTTTAAAAAACTAATAATCATAGTATACAATGATATCTGTGCCTGATAGTCCATGGACCTGACATGATATCACAATCTAGATAACAGCTAGTTATCAAGCATGGTGTGTTCTCATATATATCAAGAAAAATTCACTTCAACATGTTCCAATATTGATTATATACACGGTTTGATAAAGGATGTAGTCATTTGTCACATGATGATCAGTAAAATAGGAGGTAAATACATGATAAATTCTATATAGATGTGTATAAAAGTATAAAAATAATAGACAGTTTGATAAAGGATGTAGTCATCTGTCACATGATGGCCAGTAAAATAAAAGGTAAATACATGGTAAATTCTATATAGATGTGTATAAAATATAAAAATAATAGAATAATAAGGGAGTTGGGAATTTGTCCCAGTGTTAGAGTACTTCTCCAGCAATTGCAAGGCTTTCAGTTCAGTCCTGACCTCTGATAAAAATACGAGTGGTAGAATGAATTCGTATATCCTGTCAACTATGTGCTATGCACTATGTTAAGAATACATATAATTTTAAAATACAACTCTTTTAGGAATTACATACAATTCGTTCAATCATTTTGACTTCATGAGGATGTGTTTGTTCTTATTACTGCTTCCATTTCTGTGGTATATAAAATAAGTGAGCAAATATTGGTCCAAGGTAGGTACAACCAATATACATCAAAGTCAGCAACTGGTAAGCCAGCCTGGGCTCACGAGCATTCCACCACCACTTTCTGTAGAAGGCTGTGAGCTCTCTGCCACAGGAGGTACTAAATCACAGGGCAACACTCATCATTAGGGATACTCAAAAGGTGGCTGATGCATACAGTGCTCTGATGTCTGTAGATTCTTTCTGTCTCTCAGAATCTAGAAAATCTGGAGACCTACTCTCAGCATGATGCATTAAAGAAATCATAACTAGCACTATAATGCTTCTCTGGTCAACTCCTAGTGAAAAGATTCATTGTCAGCCTCTTTCTTAGAAACACCAAACAGTAGAAAGCCTTCTGTATAGGCTTGCAGAAATACCAAGATATCACACAATACCAGGGCCCTTGCAACTCCCAAATGGTGGTTCGTACTAGAATCTGAACAACAGAGGCAAGGAGATCCCAACAGAGAGGATGGAATAGGTCAGCCTAGAGCTTGAACCTTGGAGACATTCTCTCCAGGAAACTCCAAATCACTCTTGAGAGCCACTGTGTTCCCTAAAGGGACATGAGGAGGAATTTCTATGAGTATCAACAATTACTGTGACTTGGATCTGAATGAAGACCTGGGAGAATGACGTTTCAAGAGACTATATAACCTGCTGGCAAATTCCCAATCTTCTCTCTGCTAAAATCTATTCAGCTATAATTTGGGAGATCCCCCCTTCTCAGGCTCCAGCCAGGACGTCACTTCCTGTTCCTTCTGCTCATGGGCCAGAAACTAGAACACATCTAAAACACAGCACTAATATGCTTCTCTGTATCATGCCTCTCCCCCAAAAGGAATGTTAGTAGGTGCTGGATCAGCTGCTGAGACACTTTACAATATCTGATCAGGTAGACCTGAGTACTCTGAAAATCGTGTCTGTGACTGTGGCTTTAAGGAACAGAGCAACAATGACTGCATCACCATCATCGATTCCTTACTCCCACAAACCCCCCACAAGGTAAGTTAAATTGTCACATTTTTTAAATCAGAGGTCTTTTATCAGGTGAATTGAAGTTCTGAGGTCACAGAGTAACAAACATCAAAACTGGGACACAATTCTTTTCTTCTCTCTCTCTCTCTCTCTCTCTCACACACACACACACACACACACACACACACACACACACACACACATGGAGAGAGAGACAGAAAGAAGACAGACAGAGACAGAGACAGAGACAGGCAGAGAGAGGTACATACACATAGAAAGAGAATTTTAAATTAAAGTAAATGTACAAAAAAGTAACAGAAGAAGAAATTTAAAACAAAAACTAACAACAACACTTCCTGGAATTAAAGAAAAGGAAGCTAAGCAGGTGTGGCAATGGTCACCTTTATTCCCAGTACTGAGGAGACAGTGAGGAGACTGTAAACTCTCTTTACAGTTCCTGAGCACTGGGATTACAGCCTGGGCCAGCACCCTCACGTTATGCAGTACTGAGAGGATGGAGCTCAGGGCTTTGGGAACCCTAGGCCATAAGCATCACAACCTAGACTCTGCATTCTCAAGACCTGACAGACAAAAGGCAGTGTGAAAGAATCCCATCTGACCATGCTTTTCCTGGGACCAAGGTAGAGCATTTGTGCTCCTGGAAGTAATAATGTTATATGTCATGTGCATAGGCACCCACATAAGCATATGGTTTCAGTGAAGAGCTACAAAGACACTTCTGCCCCCACACATCATGGAGAGGAGATGTGTGCCATAGAAAATGGAGGACAACTTCCAGAAGTCGGTTCCCTTTCTACCATGTGGATCCACATCTGAATCAGGTTACAAGGCTTAGAAGAAGACACATTTACCAATTGATCCATCTCACCAACACTTCTCCAGATTCTGTCTATGGGGTCAAGTGTCTCCTTGCCTCTCATTTTTTTCTTATTTTTATTTTATATGTTTCTATTGCATGTCCATTCATGTTTACCTACATGTATGTCTGTGTGAAAGTGTCAGATCCATCCCCTGGAATTGGAGTTAGAGACAGTTGTGAGCTGCCATGTGAATGCTGGGAATTAAACCCTGGTTCTCTGGAAGAGCAGGTAGTGGCCTTAACCAGGGAGCCATCTCCCCGGCTCCTTAAACTTTAGTTTTTATTGTAAATGATTACAAATCACGTTTCCACATTCCTTAGATACTTCATAGATATCTACTCCATTTAGTTAACTTTTAGCTACCTTTAGTTAACAATCATTTAGTTAACTATCATTTTTCCATTTTACTTATTAATCACACTAGTTTCTTCTTTGCGGTGTACCTAGACAACAATACAGAACATGAAACATTGGATGAAAAGCACCTATTAGGTGGTGGTAAATGGCCTAGTTGGTTTACAAGTGTGCAAGGAAAAGAATGGACTAGGTGCTTTGGAGAGAGTTGGGGTCTATAGTTACTGAGGTAGGAAAAGTTACAACTTTTCCAGATTTCCTGCTCTGTTTGGGGTTCTGTTCTAAAAATGTTTAGGATCCCACGGTCCAGCAACTATTAATTCAACTTTGTGGAAATGTGTGTGATGGAATCCTTGAGTTAACCCAGGGTGTGTCTTTCCCTTTTATTTTCACATACAGAGGTTTTAAAACTCAAAGTTTATGATAAGTTTCCTTGGGGGGGGCATGTGAGTGTGTGTGTGAGTATGTGTGTGAGTGTGTGTGTGAGTGTGAGTGTGTGTCTGTGTCTGTGTGTGTGTATGTGTATGTGTATGTGCAATTTGACCTACTTGAAGATGGAAGTTCCTACCTTAATTTCATACAGATATTTTCTGTATTTTTTCACATTTTGCCATTCACACTTAATCCTTTATGGATTATCTCTAAATTTTACTTTTAATATCTAGGTAATAAACTTTCTTGCGATTAGATGCATGTCATATAACCATGTCTATCTCTGTCTTTCTCTCCCCTCTCCCTCCCTCCCCCTCTGCCTCCCTCTCTTTCTCTCTCTCTCTCTCTCTCTCTCTCTCTCTCTCTCTCTCTCTCTCTCTCTCTCTCTTCTCTCTCTCTCTGGCTATTCCAGGCACTTAGGTAATTCTGCTTGTCATCTCTCTGCCAATACTCATCCAATGTGTTGGAAGAGCACACACAGAAGAGCCATCACTCCAGTCCACAAGATCGTTTCTTTATGAGTCAAACATGAGAGCCATGGTCAGGAAACATAATTTTAGGTTGTCACAAATAGTATATTTCATTATAGAACAAGCTACTTAAACTTTTATTAATTATAAAACACAAAATATAAGTTAATGCATTTACCAAGTGGACTAATGGGGAGTATAGGTAAGCAGGTCTCAACAAGGCATAAAAAGCCCTACCCTAGATTTCACATGACATCGTTGCTTTTGAATTCATGGAAATAAGTCTCCTAAGAATATATTTCAAACGTGGTATTTTTATTAAAAAAATATGTCAGACATAGGAGTGAACAATGGATGACTACGCCCGAGGCAAAAGATAGTGCGAGATATGTTGACTATGGACATGTAACATTCCAACTCTGCACAGCTGTGAAGCTCTGATTACCGCTCAGCCTTGTAGAACCTTGAGTGCAGGTGTGACTTTTTATTCGGTTCACATTAGGAATCATGGTATTATGTCACTTCATCTTGATAGGACAATTGCTACAACCTTCATCCCTTTCTTCCTTCCTCTCTCCCCCTATTCCTCCCTTTTTTTCCTCCCTTCCTTCCTAGCTTCCTGCCTCCAGTTGTCTTGATATTTTCCCCCTTTGCTTGCTATTGTTCTAACTCAGTTTTGTATTAATTTCTAAATTCTATATTTTCAGAACACCCTTCTGTGACTGTTTAAATTGTAATTGCACCAAATTCAGTGACTAACCAAACAGAACAAATATTTTTGTATGGGGCTTTGCACTTTCTTCATCTCCCTATTTTCTTTTTAAATCTGTATTAAATGTTATTAATTCTTCAGCGAGTTTTAAATGTCTTTTTACTGCAATAACTTCTCAATTCCTCAATACTCTCCATGACTATTTAGATGAGGAATTTTTCTTGAAACTATATGTTTCAATATACTTTTATACAAGTATAAAAACAAGATTTTTAAATCATTAGTTTAGAACAAACTAACAAAAAAAACCTGAACGTGATATATTACAATACAAGAATTTCCCTTGGGCCCTCTTAGTAAACAATCATTGTTTTCTGTGGGTTTTATCCTTTTGATATTTCATTCCTAAACTCATGCCTATGTGGACAAATTCTTGTTCTCTTGTCATGATTAGGGTATTATTTCAAGTGTTAAAGGCATAGACAATGAATCCCTATGCTTCATGTGGATCTGTGGACATGTCCTTTGAACCTAAGAACATAAAGACCTACATCTCAGCCACCTGGTCCAACCCAGCTCATGACTGTGATCCCAAGGGGCCAATACTGCGCAGACAACAGCTTAAAGTTTTGTTCTGAGAGTTCTTTTGGTTACCCCATTAAGGTATTCATTCTGCTGTTCTTCTTTTAAATGATGTCATATATTTTAATGTACTTTTTGTTTTTACAATAGTCTATAATTTCTGTATGCTTTCATGGAAATGAGACAGGTCAACATCAACCTACTCCACCATGTTGCCCAAGCCTCCCTCCGAAGTCTTACACTTCCATGCCACATGAGCTGCCCACAGTCTCAGGCCTCTGTGTTTAACTGAACCTTTTGAAACATGAGGTATCATGAAGAAGAGGAAGGGAATCTTAGAAGATCAAGCTAAGCTGCTTTTGGTACAGTGATGAAAAGGTACATTGTCATTAGCTATGAAAAGGATGATTAGACCTACATCCCCATGTCCACTCTATAATTCATATAAAAAATACTGAAAAATGGAGATTGAATTAATCACATATTCAATTAATTTTAAAAAAAATCATTTTAGAAAAGTTAGTGAACTACATCTGTCTCAATTACTGTAGCAAACTGATCATAAACTATCAATGACTTGAGAATAAAAGACTATTTTCCACAGGGTAAATGTACAAGAGAATATTTTTGTTTAGGGCATCTTTCCTGTATGTGGGAAGCTCTTAACATAGGCTCATCCCACAACATGACCCCATCATTCCATTCAATTTCTTCAAAATTTCTAATCAGCAATAGAGTGTGAAGGAAGTCCACAACTAGAACACCTAATTGGATTGGCTAGAATTCGGTCACATAGTTGCACCTCCCTTCAAAAGAGACTGGGAAATGTAGTTTAAATTTGGTCTCAAAAAAAAAACCAAAATGGCACACTTGGCTAAGCAGTTAGTATACTTAATCATGATTAGTATGACTGAGAGCACAAGATAGGGAAGAGAGGAGGAGGCTAGAAAAGCAGCTAAGAAAATATTATAACATTTCAGGTAGTAAGCCATGGTGGTCTAACCTACTAAAGCATCGAGATAGAAAATAGAGGCTGAGTTTGGCAATAAATTTTTATATAAATAATCAACACTATAACAGGTACATTCAAGAGAAGATAAAATGACCACTTGCAAGAAATGAAATACTATACGGCTAAACAAACATGGAGTGTGAGTTGATTATTGTACGCTCTGAACAACAATTTATTGGGTGTTAGAGTAAACAATATGGGGATGGTGAGATGGCTCAGTGGGTAAGAGGCATTGATATGAAAGCCTGATTTTAAGTCTCCAGCACCTGCATACCCAGCTGAGCGTACCTGTAACTCCAGAACTGGTGAACAGAGACAAGCAGATTGTGGGAGTTTGCTGGCCACCATCCTAATCCAGTCAACACGCTACAGACTCAGTGAAAGACTTCATGCACACATGCTTGACACAATGAACTATATGATGTCCTTCTCCCCAAACCATGGCTACTTCTTCTTAGCCTGAATATATGCTAAAGGAAGTTTAGCCAGTCATGTGGCCAAGGTGCTTGAACATAGAAATGTGGCAAAAAGATTGAAACCTCTGTAAATAAAACTAAGAGTTTCCTAAGCTGCAGATATAACCATGATGTAGTTTTATGGCTCTTCAAAAGAAATAAGAATAGATAAAAACTGGAGAAAGGCACATCATGGCTGTGTACACTTGAGCATTTGTCACCAAGATAAAGCCTGTAAAATCTATTTTGTCAGTGGGGATCCTGAGAACATTCACTGGACTAATTCCAGTGACTGTCATGGTTAAAACCCTCCAGTGACCATTGCAGATACCGTTACTTCCTGGACCCTAAGTGGCTTAATGCCTATTCAGTGCAACAACTCCACATTTCCAGAAAAGCTTTATACTGAAAAGTTGTTTGCGTTGGAGTATTGGTTAATGACCTCCAAAGGCTATTGGTCCATACTTGTATACTAAATTTGTGATTTAGAACTCTCCACAAAAGGAAAAACTGCATTACATGTAAGATGAACAATTAATATTTCATTTCCCCTTACCTATGAAGTGAGGTAATGGAATGTACATTTTAATTATGAAATGATCAAAGCTTAGATGAATGTGTGAAGGTGTTAATGTGCAAAATGTGGGTTAGAGGTGTCACTTGCTACTTAGATGTGTATTCAGAAGTAATGATCCCATGTGCTATGGATCAACAGGATATTGCCCCAATTACATGACTGTAAATTTCATGGATCTGGATGTGGAAAGAGCTGATCTCTTCAGTAAACTGTTGGAAGTGATAACATATAGATCATAATTGCACTAATGTTTCCGGATTCATGTCTGATTCCATGTTGATGGAGTCATGATAGAAAAAAATGAGTCTTCTACCACAGAGTTCACTCTCCTGGGAGTTACAAGGCAGCCGGAGCAGGAATATTTCTTCTTCATCCTCTTCCTGTTCATTTACCCCATCACGGTGTTTGGGAACATGCTCATCATCCTAGCCATTCACTCTGACATTCGCCTTCATAACCCCATGTACTTTTTCCTCGCCAACCTCTCCCTTGTTGACATCTTCTTCTCCTCTGTAACTATCCCCAAGATGTTGGCCAACCATCTCCTGGGTAGCAAGGCCATCTCCTTTGGGGGATGTATGGCACAGATGTTCTTCATGATAGGATTGGGAAACACAGACAGTTATATACTAGCTGCAATGGCATATGACCGAGCCGTAGCCATCAGCCGCCCACTTTATTATGCAACAATTATGAGTCCACAACTTTGTGTCCTGCTGGTTGCTGGGTCCTGGGTGATTGGAAATGGCAACTCACTGCCCCACACCATACTCACAGCTAGATTGTCCTTCTGTGGCAACAGGGATGTGGCTAACTTCTACTGTGACATTACGCCTTTGCTCCAGCTGTCCTGTTCTGACATTCGCTTCAATGTGAAGATGATGTACTTTGGTGTGGGTGTTTTCTCAGTACCACTGCTATTCATCGTCATCTCCTATGTCCGGGTCTTTTCCACAGTCTTGCGGGTTCCATCCACCAAGGGCTTCCTCAAGGCCTTGTCCACCTGTGGCTCACACCTGACAGTGGTGTCTTTGTATTATGGGACAGTCATGGGCATGTATTTCAGGCCCCTGACCAGTTACAGTCTGAAGCATGCTCTGATAACTGTGATGTACACAGCAGTGACCCCAATGCTGAACCCTTTCATCTACAGCCTGAGGAACCGTGACATGAAGGCGGCTTTGAAGAAACTTTTCCACCGTACCTCCTCCTTATCCCCCATGTGAGACCATGCACAGCAGACACTATGGTTCCCAGTCAGAAGCACTAGGAAATCCAGCTTCAATGTCACCCTGCAAGGAGCTTCTTATTATATATCCAGCTTGAAATCCATCCCTTGGGAGCATTTTTTGACAGTCTGAGTAGGCAATTTATGAAATGCACTAATATTAATATATTTCTGCTCCTTTGGACAAAAGGCTGTGCCAGCACATGGCTCTGGGCTCAGTTCTCACCAGTCTACTGACCGGCTTTGATGTTAATGTCCCAAAATCAGACTAGTAATATCTGTGCTGCCTATGTCACAGGCTGTGATCATATTAGTGTGTGCTTCAAAGACTGTAGATCACTGTGTGCTGGATTTTTCTAATGACTATGTTTATCACAACTACTAGCCTGCTAGCCTGCATATACAAGACCTATCCTAACATCTGTCTGTATCTTCACAATCTTGATCATTTAACCTGCACCCAAAAATGTGAATGGGGGTGGAATGAGTTAATTAAAATTTTAATTTCTAAAATTTAGTCTAATAATGTTCAGAGATTACTAGACTACAAACAATTTACTTACCTTTATGTCATTTTTATTTTGCTTTGTGTCTTGAGTCATGATCTCATAAATAACACAGGCTGCCTTTGAATTCCCACTATTCTTCCCCCGTCTGTTAATTGATGAGATTGCAAATTTCTTCCATTTTATCAAGTTCTTCATCCTTAAATGTTTGTTAAAAACTTGTCAGGGATACATTTCTATGCTGTCTTAATTAAAATAATATATTAATTAATATAGGCTGTCTCTAAGGACACTCTTATCAAACTATTGCTCAGATGATAATAACTAATAGAATTGTTATCGTTTAAGGAACAAAATTGTTACATGATTATTATAACAAAATGTTAGTTTAATTCAGTATAATATGAGATGTAGTGAACAAACACTTGGGTTCAATATAATGAAGGAGAAAAAAACAATATAGAGAATAACCCACACAGCCCATACCTTAGTTGCAGCTCGACTGCCCAGGTAGTCTGACACATCCAGCTTCACAGGCAGGACTGGGACCCCTGCTACCTGGGAAGCAGACTCCCTGCCCAGCCAGAGACCCATGCACCTTGGGATTCCCACCTGTGCCAGGACCAGAGTCCCAACACTTGGCCAAATCCTACACACTTCACACCCAGTTGCAGCTCAACTCCCCAGGTTCACATCCAGGTTCACAAGGGAGACCCCAAACTCTGCCCTAAAGCCCTGTGTAACAGGACCCCTACAACTTGTGACACAGATTACACACACACACACACACACACACACACACACACACACACACACACCTCCAGTTTCCACCTGTGCTGGGAGCAGAGCCACAGCACTGAACCTGAACCCACACAGCACATACCCCAGTTGCAGCTTGACTCCCCAGCTATTCTGACACATACAGGATCACAAGATCACAGGTTGACTGAAAGGATGGGTTCCAGTCAGAGATGGGAAGGCTAGATAACAAAGATAACAAGATGGCAAGAGGCAAGTGTAAGAATATAAGCAATTTGACTTGGCAATATCAGAACCCAATTCTTCCACCACAGCAAGTCCTAAATACCCCAATACACCTATAAAGCAAGGCTCAGATCTAAACTCTCATATCATAAAGTTGATAGAGGACTTGAAGAAGGACATAAATAACTCCCTTAAAGAAATACAGGACAACGCAAGTAAACAAGTAGAAGCCCTTAAAGAGGAAACACAAAAATCACTTAAAGAATTAAAGGAAAATACAACCAAACAGGTGAGGGAATTAAAGAAAACCATCCAGGATTTAAAAATGGAAATAGAAACAATAAAGAAAGCACAAAAGGAGACAACCTTGGAGATAGAAAACCTAGGGAAGAAATCAGGAGTCATAGACACAAGCATCACCAACAGAATACAAGAGATAGAAGAGAGAATATCAGGAGCAGACAATATCATAGAAAACATGGACACAATCATCAAAGATAGTGTAAAATGCAAAAAGTTCCTAGCCCAAAACATCCAGGAAATAAAGGACACAAGGAGAAGGTCAAACCTAAGGATAATAGGTATAGAAGAAAGCGAACACTCCAAACTTAAAGGGCCAGTAAATATCTTATAAATATTAATAAATTATATATAAATAAATTATAGAAGAAAACTTCCCTAACCTAAAGAAAGAGATGTTCATAAACATATAAGAAGCCTACAGAATTCCAAATAGATTGGGCCAGAAAAGAAACTCCTCCCATCACATAATAGTCAAAAGACCAAATGCACAAAACAAAGAAAGAATATTAAAAGCAGTAAGGGGAAAAGCTCAAGTAGTATATAAAGGCAGACCTATCAGAATTACACCAGACTTCTCGCCAGAGACTGTGAAAGCCAGAAGATCCTGGGTACATGTCATACAGACACTATGAGAAGACAAATGCCAGCCCAGGCTACTATATCCAGCAAAACTCTCAATTAACATAGATGGAGAAACCAAGATATTCCATGACAAAACCAAATTTACACAATATTTTTCCACAAATCCAGTCCTATAAAGGACAACAGATGAAAAACTCCAAGAATTGGAGGGAAAGTACACCCTAGAAAAAGCAAGAAAGTAATCTCTTTGCAATGAAACCAAAAGAAGAGAGCCACACAAACATAATTCCAACTCTAACAACAAAAATAACAGGAAGCAATAATCACTATTCCTTAATATCTCTTAACATCAATAGACTCACTTCCCCAATAAAAAGATATGGACTAACAGACTGGATATGTAAAGAGGACCCAGAATTTTGCTGCCTACAGGAAACACACCAAAGAGACAAAGACAGACACTACCTCGGAGTAAAAGGTTAGAAAACAACTTTCCAAAAAAATGTCCAAAGATACAAGCTGGAGTAGCCACTCTAACATCGAATAAAATCAATTTTCAACCAAAACTTATCAAAAAGAAAGGAAGGACACTTCATATTCATCAAAGGAAAAACCCACCAAGATGAACTCTCAATCCTGAATATTTATTCTCCAAATATAAAAGCACCTACACTCAATGAACAGATCATGGAAACATAAACTAAAAAGAGATACACTGAAACTAACAAAAGTTATGAAACAAATGGAATTAACAGATATTTATAGAACATTTCATCCTAAAACAAAACAATATACCTTCTTCTCAGCACCTCCTGGTACCTTTTCGAAAATCAACCATATAATCAGTCACAAAACAGGCCTCAACAGATACAAGAAGATTGAAATAATCCTATGCATCCAATAAGATCACCAGAGACTAAAGCTGGTCTTCAATAACAACAAAAATGACCGAAAGCCCACATATACATGGAAGTTGAAGAACATTCTACTCAATGAAAACTTGGTCAAGGAAGAAATGAAGAAAGAAATTAAAGACTTTTAGAATTTAATAACAATGAAGGGACAACATATATAAACTTATGGAACACAATGAAAGTAGTGCAAAGAGGAAAACTCATAGCCCTGAGTTCCTCCAAAAAGAAACTGGACAGAACATACATTGGCAACTTGACAGCACACCTAAAAGCTCTAGAACAAAAAGGAGCAAATACACCCAAGAGGAATAGAAGGCAGGAAATCATCAAATAGAAACAAGAAGGACTATACAAAGAATCAACAAAACCAGGAGCTGGTTTCTTTGAGAAAATCAACAAGATAGATAAACACTTAGCCAGACTAATGAGAGGACACAGAGAGTCTGTCCAAAGTAACAAAATCAGAAATGAAAAGGGAGACATAACTACGTAATCAGAGGAAATTCAAAATATCATCACATTCTACTACAAAAGCCTATATTCAACAAAACTTGAAAATCTGCAGGAAATGGACAATTTCCTAGACAGATACCAGGTACTGAAGTTAAATCAGGAACAGATAAACCATTTAAACAACCCATAACTCCTAACGAAATAGAAGCAGTCATTAAAGGTCTCCCAATCAAAAAGGGCCCAGGTCCAGACGAGTTCAGTGCAGAATTCTATCAGACCTTCATAGAAGACCTCATACCAATACTATTCAAACTATTCCACAAAAGTGAAACAGATGGAGCACTACCGAATTCCTTCTATGAAACCACAATTACTCTTATACCTAAACCACACAAAGACCCAACAAAGAAAGAGAACTTCAGACCAAATTCCTTTATGAATATCGACGCAAAAATACTCAATAAAATTCTGGCAAACCGAATCCAAGAGCACATCAAAACAATCATTCACCATGATCAAGTAGGCTTCATCCCAGGGATGCAGGGATGGTTTAATATACATAAATCCATCACTGTAATCCACTATATAAACAACCCCTCCCCAAAAAAAGTACACGATCATTTCATTAAATGCTGAAAAAGCCTTTCACAAATTGCTACACCTATTCTTATTAAAAGTATTGGAAAGATTGGGAACACAAGGTACATACCTAAATATAATAAAATGAATGTACAGCAAACCAATAGCCAACATCAAACTGAATAGAGAGAAACTTGAAACAATCCCACTAAAATCAGGGTCTAGACTAGGCTGTCCATTCTCTCCCTACTTATTCAATATAATACTCAAAGTCCTAGCCAGAGCAATCGGAAAACAAAAAGAAGTCATAGGGATACTAATTGGAAAGGAAAAAGTCAAAATATCACTATTTGCAGAAGATATGATAGTATATTTAAGTGACCCCAAAAGTTCCACCAGAGAACTACTAAGCCTAATAAACAACTTCAAAAAAATGGCTGGGTATAAAATTAACTTGAAAAATCAGTAGCCTTCCTCTACTCAAAGAATAAACAGGCTAACAAAGAAAATATGGAAATGACAACCTATACAATAGTCACAAATAACATAAAATACCACAGTGTGACTCTAACCAAGACAGAGAAAGATCTGAATGACAACAACCTCAAGTCTCTGAAGAAAGAAATTGAAGAAGACCTCAGAATATGGAAAGATCTCCCATGCTCATGGATTGGCAGGATTAATATAGTAAAAATGGCCATTTTGCCAAAAGCAATCTACAGATTTGATGCAATCCCCATCAAAATTCCAACTCAATTCATAGAATTAGAATGAGCAATTTGCAAACTCATCGGGAATAACAAAAACCCAGCAAAGTGAAAACTATACTCAACAATAAAAAAACTTCTGGGGGAATAACCATCCCTGACCTCACAGAGCAATAGTGGTAAAAATTGTATGGTATTGGTACAGAGACAGGCAGGTAGATCAATGGAACAGAATTGAAGACACAGAAATGAACCCACACATCTATGGTCACTTGATCTTTGACAAAGGAGCTAAAATCATTCAATGGAAAAAAGATAGCATTTTCAACAAATGGTTCTGATTCAGCTGGAGATCAGGATGTAGAAGAATGCAAATGGACCCATTCTTATCTCCTTGTACAAAGCTTAAGACCAAGTGTATCAAGGACCTCCACAGAAAAACAGATAAACTCAAACTAATAGAAGAAAAAGTGGGGAAGAGCCTCGAATACATGGGCACTGGGGGAAATTTCCTGAATAGAACAGCAATGACTTATGCTCTAATACCAAGAATCAACAAATGGGACCTGCAAATCTTCTATAAGACAAAGGACACTGTTATTAGGACAAAATGGCAACCAACAGATTGGGAAAAGATCTTTACCAATCCTAAATCTGATAGAGGGCTACTATCCAAAATATACAAAGAACTCAAGAAGTCAGACTATAGAGAGTCAAATAACCCTATTTAAAATGGAGTACAGAGCCAAACAAAGAATTCTCAGCTGAGGAACATAAAATGGCTGAGAAATACCTAAAGAAATGTTCAACATCCTACTAAGGATGCATCAAGGAAATGCAAATCAAAACAAGCCTGAGATTCCACCTCACACCAGTCAGAATGGCTAGGATCAAAAACTCAGGTGATAACAGATGCTGGCGAGGATGTGGAGAAAGAGGAACACTCCTCCATGGTTGGTGGGATTGCAAACTGGTACAACCTTTCTGGAAATCAGTTGAAGGTTCCTCAGAATATTGGATATAGTACTACTTGATGACCCAGCTATACCACTCCTGAGCATATTTCCAAATGATGCTCCAACATATAACAAGGACATATGCTCTCTATGTTCATAGCAGCCCTCATTTATAATAGCCAAAAGCTGGAAAGAACCTAGATGCCCTTCAACAGAGGAATGGATTCAGAAATGTGGTACATCTACACAATGGAGTACTACTCAGCTATTAAAAACAATGACTTCATGAAATTCACAGGCAAATGGATGGAACTAAAAAATATCATCCTGAGTGAGGTAACCCAATCACAAAAAACCACACATGGTATGAACTCACTGATAAGTGTATATTAGCCCAAAAGCTCAAATTACCCAAGATACAATCCACAGACCACATGAAGCCCAAGAAGAAGGATGACCAAAGTGCAGATACTCATCCTTCTTAAAAGGGGGAACAAATATATTCATGAGAAGATATGGAGACAAAGTTTGTAGCAGAAACTGAAGGAATGGCCATTCAGAGCCTGCACCACCTGGGGATCCAGCCCATATACATACAGCCACCAAACCCACACAACACTGCTGATGCCAAGAAGTGCATGCTAACAGGAGCCTGATATAGCTGTCTCCTGAGAGGCTCATCCAGAGCATAACAAATACAGAGGCGGATGCTCTCAGCCAACCATTGAACTGAGAATAATGTCCCCACTGGAGGAGTTAGAGAAATGTTTGAAGGAGCTGAAGGAACTTGCAACCCCATAAGAACAACAATACCAACAAAACAGACCCCCCCCCAGGGACTAAACCACTACCCAAAGACTGCACATGGACAGATCCATGGCTCCAGCTGGATACGTAGCAGAGGATGGCCTTGTTGCGCACCAATGGGAGGAGAAGCCCTTGGTCCTTCCAAGACTGGACCCCACCCCAGTGTTGGGGAATATCTGGTCGGGGAGGTAGGAAGAGGTGGGTAATTGGGGAATGGCGACAGCCTCATTGAAGAAGGGGGAAGGGGAATGTGATAGGGGGCTATAAAAAAGAATATCATAGTATATGTAATACTACCCACTATAATTCTTTGATTTTAATGATTAAGTTAAAAAAAAAAAAAGGAAAGTCAGCTCTTCCAGAACCATGTATACCTGAATGCTGTCATGTTTCCTATTCCATGATAATGGACTAATCCTCTGACATTGTAAGCCATATTCAATTAAATGCTTTCTTTTATAGTAAAAAAAAAAGTAAATGTTTTGGTGGTGGTGGCAGAGGCAGCGGCGGTGGCAGCAGCAGAAGCGGTGGCAGTGGTGGTAGTAATGGTGGTGGTTTGGGTTTTTTTCCTTTGCTTTGGATTGGTTTCTCACATTTATTTATTGGGGAATTTGCATAATATCAGTTCTTTCCTTAAATCACATGGGGCCTGGAAAGAGATAAAACTCATCAAACTTGGTAGCTAACACCTCTACCCACTGAACCATCTTTTTGATCAGGAAAATAATGGTTTGAGCATGATCATTCTACTAGTGAACTAGATAGCCACTAGTAGAGTTTTTAAAAGTGTGTGTAACTATCACATACCAAATGAACTTATGTATACAACAGTATAGAAAAGAGTAAGGACCTGTGTAGTTTTAATTTTAAAGAAATTTACCAGGATCAAATATTAATTTTTCTTTTAAATATAAATAGTGCTATTTTGAATGCTATGGGACATTTAGGAGATGGGGCTCAGATGACAAATGTTATGGGTGCTTCTCTGAACGTTTGGTCCACTTCTTTGTTCCAGCCTGCTTCTCTACTTCTTCTTCTATACCAGTGAGCTACCCCACATACTTGCAGCCACTGATGGGGTCGCTCCTGCCATCACACATTCTGAAGCCATGAACCAAAGTAAAGTTTTCCCTCCATAATTTATTATATCAGGGGTTTTGTCATGGCAGTGAGGAAAGAAACTAACAGACTGGGTCCAATCTTCTATCTCCACTACCCCTAAGTTCTAGCAGTCAGGAAGACACAAAAATGTCACTAGAAAATTATCCATGTAGATTCAACAATAGACTTTCATATTCTCTGTCTTCTGGTTGGACATGGTCAGTGCAAAGTTGCAGGAGAGCTTGAGCAGAGGGAGGAAAGCAAAGTCAATTCATTCCCTAACTAATTACAGATTGCTTCATATTTAACTAAATTCTTATCTCTTGCCAGGCAACTGATGTGGGACAGCTGTCCATAATTGTTCATCTCTGTCTCTCTCCCTGACTGTGTTTTAACTCACCCTCGACCCAAATAATGTTCTTGCTGCTAGCCTCAGAGTTGTGTCTGTATGGTCTCCCTATATTTCCTTACATTCTAAGTTCTAAGGTTTTATTGACTTACTGGTATTGTATTGATTGCATATCTGATTTTTTAAGACAGAATGTTGCTACATATCTTGGGCTACCCCCACCCAAATTATCAGTTTAGACTACACTGCTCTTGTCTAGCCTTAGGAATGCTGGGGACAAAAGTATATGCTGCCACATAAGTCTTTCTCACATATTACAAGATACCCAAGTCTTTAGTCATACTACTTTTCTTTAGTGTTATAATTAATCAAAACTTCCAATAAAGTAATTAAAACACATAATGGTTATTATTAAAATAGTATACCTGATTAATGTCATAGAGCCTTAGAGATATATTAAATGTGAAGTAGGGGAAAAAATGCTTACCTGGTGAGGTTCTTCAAAGATTTATTTGGATAGGTAAATAATGTCTGGACTAGTTAACTCTAAGCATAATCACAAACTAGTATTTTCAGCCACTTATTTCACATTTATTAAGTGTTACTGATGCACTTTTTATGTCCAAAATTGTAAAGAAACTGCAATATATAGTCACATGAGTCTTGCCCACACATGCTTGTAAGCTTAACAGAGTGACCAACCATAATAAATAAAATGTTCACGCAAACAGTAATCTATAATCTTTAAAGCGAGTGTTACTATGAGCACATCCTGTGACATGGATAAAACAGATATCAGTCCAATTTTCTACATAATAAAGTCAACACTTAGACTCCCAGCTCCACTCTGCTGGTCAATCGGCTGCTGAGTACTGAACCCAGAGCCATATGCTGCACTCTGCCCAAGGGAGCAAAAATGTGTGTTGAAATTAGTGCATTCCATAAGTTACCTCCACAAACCATCAGAAGGCTCCCAAGGAAAGATATTTCAAGATAGAAATATGACAAGCAGTTCCTTGAAGGGGTGACATTGAAGCTGGACTTCCTAGTGCTTCTGACTGGGGACCACAGTGTCTGCTGTGCACAGCCTCACTTGGAGGAGGAGGAAGAAGAGGGGCAGTGGAAGAGTTTCTTCAAAGCCGCCTTCATGTCACGGTTCCTCAGGCTGTAGATGAAAGGGTTCAGCATTGGGGTCACTGTTGTGTACATCACAGTTATCAGTGCATGCTTCAGACTGTAACTAGCCAGAGGCCTGAAATACATGCCCATGACTGTCCCATAATACAAAGACACCACTGTCAGGTGTGAGCCACAGGTGGACAAGGCCTTGAGGAAGCCCTTGGTGGATGGAACCCGCAAGACTGTGGAAAAGACCCGGACATAGGAGATGACGATGAATAGCAGTGGTACTGAGAAAACACCCACACCAAAGTACATCATCTTCACATTGAAGCGAATGTCAGAACAGGACAGCTGGAGCAAAGGCGTAATGTCACAGTAGAAGTTAGCCACATCCCTGTTGCCACAGAAGGACAATCTAGCTGTGAGTATGGTGTGGGGCAGTGAGTTGCCATTTCCAATCACCCAGGACCCAGCAACCAGCAGGACACAAAGTTGTGGACTCATAATTGTTGCATAATGAAGTGGGCGGCTGATGGCTACAGCTCGGTCATATGCCATTGCAGCTAGTATATAACTGTCTGTATTTGCCAAGCCTATCATGAAGAACATCTGTGCCATACATCCCCCAAAGGAGATGGCCTTGCTACCCAGGAGATGGTTGGCCAACATCTTGGGGATAGTTACAGAGGAGAAGAAGATGTCAACAAGGGAGAGGTTGGCAAGGAAAAAGTACATGGGGTTATGAAGGCGAATGTCAGAGTGAATGGCTAGGATGATGAGCGTGTTCCCAAACACCGTGATGGGGTAAATGAACAGGAAGAGGATGAAGAAGAAATATTCCTGCTCCCGCTGCCTTGTAACTCCCAAGAGAGTGAACTCTGTGGTAGAAGACTCGTTTTCTTCTCTCATGGCTCCATCAACATGGAATCAGACACGAATCCAGAAACATTAGTGCAATTATGATCTATATGTTACCAGTCTCCCCCACCACACCATGTAACAGTTGGCTCTCTCTACACTTGAATCCATAAAATTCAGAGTCACATTATTGGAGGAAATCTCTGGTGATCAATGGTACAGATAGTCATTTATCCAAGAACCTTTATCAAGTCTAAGCAATGTTCATTTTCCTTACCAACACTACTATTTTATATTTCATTATTTCAGAGTTAAAGTTCACAATGCATAGTCTGGATTCATAGTATAACTTCAAAGAAAAATCACAAACATAGGACAATTATGATTACTTCTTGTTTGTTCAACATATGGAACAGAGTCTTTGCTTCTAAGAGCCTTAGAGTTTCAGGGAGAGGCCAGAATCACACTTGTCTCACTAGCCATCATATGGAAGGCAGCCTTTGGAATATTCTATCATGTACTCCAATTCAAATGTCCTCTAGGAAAAACTAACCTAGAATTTGTCATTGTTTCTTTGACCAAACACAGAGTGATCTCATAGTATATAAAATGTATACTGTGGAATGGGAAGATTCTAAGTCATAAAGATCACTGAATTCAAGTCCTACTAATGAAAGCCCAGGGACTGCTCCTCCCAGGTGTCCCATTCATAAAAGAGACTTTTTCTGTCTCCTTCATATGTTTCCCTTTGGTAGCCTTTCAACTACACACAACATTGTACTTTCTCTCAAGTCTTCTCTTCCTAGTCTTATACTACCAACACCACTTAATAAACTCTCCACTCTATTTCTGTTGTCTTGGCTTCCTTATAACATAAACTTCAGTAGGCCAGACCAAAATGTTTTTCTACTGGAAATGTTGTAATATTTCCTTAACTTATTCACCAGTCTCTTCCAATTTCCCTTATCTATTGATCTCAGATGTTAATTAAAACAGAGACTACTACCTACTTGGTGATATCCTTGCTACCCTCCTCTTGATCAACAATTTCAACTACATTTCCCAATATCCTTTCTCATTAGGTGCAGTCATGTGACTGACTGAGTTCTAGCCAATCCACTTATGGGTTCTAGTTGGAAGCTTTCACCATAATGCAGTACTAACAGTTTGAAATGTTGTAGAAGGTGAAAGAGATGATACTGTCACATAATGAAATTATCCTGTGTCACTAATTCCTCCATACAAGAGATATATCCAACACACACACACACACATACACACACACACACAAACACAAACACACTTTGGGTACACAATGATACATTGTCAGAAAACAAAACAGAAAAACAGGAGCAAATATGAAATAATATTCTAGCTACCAAACCCACATGGATCTTTGTCATAGTATTTTCTGGATGTTCTTGAATTTTAACACCAGCTTTATAACACATTGAATTTAAAAATAAAGATATTACCTGTTGGTGATGATTTAGTTCAGAGTGTGGCCATGGAGCTGGTGGCTCAAGACAGTATTTCATCAAAGCTAAGAAACAGAGATAAGATTCTTTGTTGAGAAGTAAAAAGGGCCCTGTATTATGTCAAGTAAGACATGATCAGTGTAAGAAAGAATCAGATAAAAGGAATCAGAAGAGCTTGGATGATCTTTGGCTAACATCATTTAATTATCTAGTGTTCTTCACCCAGGTTAATAATTTCCTATAAACCTCATCTTCAACTCATAACTCATGGTGGTTTCTAGCTTTGTTGTACCACAGATAACAATCCAGCTATTCCACCTTTACATCTGCCTTCTATACACTGGGCTAATTATGTCCTGTCCCTCAAATATGTCACCCTCAGACAGCATTCATTCTTCCACTTTCTTCTCCCAGAGCTCCCAGAGAGTACTAGAAAAATCACAGACCTGGGGTTAGAACTCTTGAGCCCAGATCCCAAGCAGACCTATCACACTCTTCATCAAGCATTGCTATAACCTATTGAAATCCAACCTCAACTCTGCTACTCCTACAGCTCACCATGATACTCACATGAGCAATGGGTCCAAATCCTGGACTCATCATTGAATATCTTGCTTCATAAAGGAACATTTCTTAATATGTTTTTGATGCATGTCATTCTCATGTGTTTGCCTTTACATTGTTTGTCCCTTTGCTCCAAAGGGAAAAATGCATCCATGTATCAGGCATGATCTCATCCTTTTTTTTCTTCTATTTTCTGAGCTACCTCACTCCATTAACTTCTTTGCTGGCTCCATAGTGTTATAGCTATATGTCCTACCTACAGACTAACAAGAACACTGTAGCCTCTTCAGTGAGCTGTGTAACCCATTCCAGAAACCATTCCTCTTTTTTTAAAACTATATTCTCCTTCCTAAACCAGGCTTGTTTACAGAAGTTGCTCTTTATAAAACTAAAAATATGCTTATAAATGCAGGTGTGACACATGGCAGAGTTTTCCCAACTCAATCACTCTAACCATTAACTGACAGATTTAATCCAAGTTTCTTATTGTGGAGAAAGCCTCGGGGACAGAAATTCAGACAATTGACAGTAACATCAGCCCATCGAGGCAGAGGGATACAGACAAAGCTGAGGACTAAGACGGAATCGGCATGGAAAAGAAGTGTGTATTTGTCTTGTGGAAGGTTGTTAGCCAATGCAAGGCGTTTATTCAGTAACCTGCTATGTACATGGATTTGCACACTGAAGATAGCTCCCACTAACCCTTTCCGAAAAGAAATGCTCAGCCCTTTATTTAATACACTCAGTGACTAATTAGTATGGCAACAAGTTGATGGATACTCCACTGCAAAAATTACAGGATGATATGGAAAAGTGTGCAGTTCAAGAATATGATGAAAATATGCATCCCAAAAGGAGAAACGGTTGGTATAACAGAGAAACAGAAAATACAAGGAAGAAAAGGAGGGCGGTTGTTTAGTGTAGGGGCTAAGGCATGGAGTCCAGGGTACCAGATTTTAGAGTGGTGCCAGGAGGGAGAGATGACTTCTGTATAAACCCAGGCAAGAAGCAACATAAACCTTGTACTGTTGGGGAGAAGATCTGAAGCTGCAGCAGCAAGAAGGTGACTGAGTTCCCTGAAAGGTGTCTGTTTCACACACAGCTCACCACTAATATTTATATCCCTGGAGAGTGTTCTGGCTTTGACATGAGCTATGATACTGAGGAAAATTTTTGCAAGGACAGGTGAGACTAATTGTTTGCCCTTATCATGTGAGTACAAGAGACAGGACAAAAAAGAATATGCTTCAAATGTTTTTCAGATTTCTGTAGTAATTCCACTCCTTAAGACTGACTCTGCAAATGGTTCACTGCCACACTGCCAAGCCCCAAATAGTTGGAAATAGACACACCTTTCTAGTTCCTCTCTTAAGACCCTGCATTTCTGTTCTGCATAACTGTACACCACATACCCATGACACAGCAAACATGCAACACATTTATATGGTTAAAAATCGCCTAACCTGGGATAACTGAATCACAACGGCTCTTTCCCAGCTCTGTGTTCATGAAAAAAGTCCCAGGAAAAGTGTGGTCAGAGCAGGATTTCTGTCCATCTGCTACTTTTATCTATTGAATTTTCAGAACTTATGTCAGACTGTGATTTGTGTCCATCTAACCTCTCTGAGTGAGTGTTGGTGACTCATTTCACCTAGTAAATGATTTGATAAAAGGACTTGATGATTCTACTTACCTCGTGATGATTTTACGAGGGTATAGGAACAGCATGGTTGTTATATAGCTGTTTCTGCTGTTTGCCTAGATCATGCTGTCATAGTGCTCTCTCTCCAATGTCCTCAGACCTACCTGGAAGTCAGCAGACATTGTCATCAGATACCCTGGCCCCGTGGGCTTAACTCCTGTTCCATAAATGAAATTTTTCAAGCAGCTAGACTAGGACCTGGGCCCAGGCATGCTCAGAGAAGCATCCTGGTGATATGTTTGGATGGACATAAGAATGGGATGGTTTGAAACAATGAGCTTCCCTTTTCCAGTCCATGAGCAGAAGTAACAAAAGTGCTGTCCTGGATTGAGCCTGAGGAGGAGGGATCTCCCAAACTGCAGCCCAATAGATCTTAACATAAAGATTGGGAACCTTCCAGCAGCTTTTAAGTCTCCTAAAACATCACTCTCCAGATAGTCATTCAGGTTCAACTTGTAATAACTGTTGAGATTGATGAAAATGTCTCTTCCTATAGCCTTAGGGGACACAGTGGCTCCCAACAGTAATTTGCAGTAGAGAGAGTGTCTCCAGGGCTCAAGCTCTGGGCTGACCTATTCCATCCTCTCTGTTGGGATCTCAATACCTCTGCTGTTCAAACTCTACTATGAACCACCACTTGGGAGTTGCAAGGACCCTGATATGACTGGTATCTTGGTATTTCTGCAAGTCTTTCTGCTGTTTAGTGTTTCTAAGAAAGAAACTAACAATGCATCTTTCACTAGAATTTGGTCAGAGAAAATTAGATTGTAAACTATGGCTGTCCTTGATGTAGTATGCCAAGAGCAGATCTCCAGATTGTCTAAACTCTGAGATATGGAAAGAATCTACAGACATCTAGAGCACTGAATGCATGTGTCATCTGCATAGTAACCCTAATGATGAGTGTTGCCCTGGGATTTAGTACCTCCTGTGGCAGAGAGCTCTCTGCCTTCTACAGAGAGTGATGGTGAATGCTTGTGAGCCCAGGCTTGCTCACCAGTTGCTGACTTTGATACATATTGGTTGTACCCATCTTGGGCCAACATAAACAGTAATAAGCATAAACACATTCTCATGAAGTTAATGTGATTGAATGAACTATATATAATTCTTAAAATAGCATGCATTTTTAAAATATATGTATTCTTGGCATACTGCATGGCACATAACTAACAGGGTAGATCAACTCCTTTTATTGCTTTTATTCTTTTCAGAGGTAAGGACTGACCTGTAGGCCTTGTACTTGTTAGAGAAGTAGTCTAACACAGAGTCAAAGTCCCAACTCTCTTATTTTTCTATTATTTCTATATAAACCTGTATAGAATTTACTATGTATTCACTATTTTACTGGTAGTAATGTGACAAGTCTCCATATCCTAAATCAAATTGTATACATAATCAATATTGAAACATTTTGAATCACACTTTTCTGCCACTGTATATGAGGTTGCACCATGCTTGTGGCTCTGCTATAGCTATTCGGTATATAGATTTTGGTCCCAAGTTTGGTCCATGAGCTGTCAGACATAGGTATCATAGTATCCTATAATTAGTGTCTTTTTTCTTGGTAAACACATTTAGGGGTGTTGGCATCCTTCTTAAAGTCTCTTCTGTGTTTTATCTCCTGGGTGCCCATGAAAGGAAAGGAATTATTTAGTGGCATAGAAAAAAATGATGCCTTAATTTTGTAATATTTATCAGTTTTCTATGGGCACTGAAAATGGGTTTTATTGGATAATACAAAAAGAATCTTGACCATTTTCTCCTCCCAAAATAGAAATAATGATCTTGGGAGTTTTCCTCCAAGTAAGGAGAAGACCTATAATTGTCTCTAGGAAAATCAATCTTTACTCTTTTCCTTGTCATTGAAAAAGTTTTAGAAACAAGGATGATTGTACAACATACCTTCAGAAGAAGAGAGCAGTACTGCCACATGAAGTATTGTGGTGATTCCTAGATTTCAAGATTTTGGAGAGATTAGGATGACATCTGTCCCAGTATCTACAATGCCTTCATTTTCAATATTATTTATAAATACCTTTAGTTTTGACTTCTGATCATCTAGAAATTTGCCAAAAAACATTTATTTTTGGTCCCTTCGGGTTTTTAGTTTTATGTATTGAAAGTGCTCTGACCTTCATACCTGAGTTATTAATGTCTATTTTCAGAGCAGTATCTTTTGTGAATGAGTTTCTCCACTGCTGACATAAAATGGTTGATTTGAATTTGATATTAGGACTTGAAATAGCCACACCCTGGGTATTTCCTGACAAGGAGTTACCCTGTCTATCTCTTGTTGGTCCACATTCATTAGTCCAGTGTGGGCCTTGGCCACATTTTCTGCATTTTCCAATGTGCTCAGGACTTCTTTTCAAATTAGCTTGGCTCTGCCTACATTAATTTTGATGACTTTGTTTATTACAATTAAGACATTTGGAAGTTTGGATTTTCTCAAAAACCTTAGAAAATCACTTCTCTTATTAAAGTTATATCATAAGAATAAGAACCAATATCAGTCATTATTCTTTTTAACTTTATTCATTTTAAATTATTTATACCTGTCTATGATTTTTATACCCAATATCCTTTTTTCTTTAGCATTTAAGAATAATTCTGAATATTTTTGCCTGATCAAAGGTTCATCTGTGCTCCGATTTCTTCTTGCATTCTCTTTGTCTCTCTCTCTCCCTCTCTCTCTCTGCTGTTCAGCTCAAGACCTCATGTCGTCGTTAGCTACGCCTCAGCCCTTCTGCTCACAGGAAAAAGAAGGTTCCATTACACCGTGAGCTGTTCACTGGCTGTGAAGGTGTTAGCAGTGGTTGCATTAGGTAGGGGACACTGTGTCCTCCCATGAGAGTTTAGCTTCATATTAACAGGCAGCACTTGGTGCTGTGCCAATTCACCCCAGCTAGCATGTGCTCTCACCTTTCTGGACCACCATGCTGTGCACTGCAGCCCCACCTGATTAAAAGGCCAAGACTATGCCTCAGGGATACTGAGTTATGCAGGCTGAATTCAATCACTTTGTATGTCCCAGTTGCGAACAGAAGCACAGCCTCCTCCATGGCATGGTCGTCAAAGGCATGTATCTGCACCAGAAGAATGTGTGCTAAGTATGGACCTGCATCCCCTGTAGCTTGGAGAACCTGCACCAGCTTTCCCATGCGTGGTCTAATTACTTTTATTTTATTCACTAAGTTATGATCCATAGTATCACTCTTTTGTTGTTCTATCATCTAAGACTCAGCCAATAAAAACTCTACAATATGGCTTGTCTCTTGGTCCATTCCCACCCATCTTGGAGCCTTGGAGGGTACTCTTGCCTCTAACAGCACTAAGCTATTACTGGAGTGACCTTCTTCAAAGACTGAGGAAAAACCCACACCAAAAAGCGAATATTAATGATTATTTATATACATGCATATATAATATAAAAAATACATAAACATTTAAAAAAATACTATATAAATCATTGTAATTGGATTTTATACATGCATGGCTATATACTCTGGGCTGTTTATATAAATGATGCCATATTTGTTGCTTATATAAACATTTAAACATATACATACTATATACAATCATATATATATATATAATCTTAAGAAACCTAGACAAACAATTACAACATAAATTCATTATTTACATTAAAGGGGGTTGTATATAATGTCATAGGCCAAGGGAGATTTTATTTGGTTAGATAGGGTAGCTTTCTCTAGTTCAGTCCAAGAAACAGACAGTTAATTAATTTTCTTGGAAGAAGTCCAATGCTAGTGGACCACATCCTTCTCTTTTGCAATAAATTGCTCCTAAGGGAATATTTGGGACCTAGGACAATTGCTAAGCTCCAGTATCACACAAGAGATAAGGTCTCACATTGGTTCTGCTGGGAAATAGATGGATAGGTAAGTCCTTTGGTAGTCCAAGTCAGGAACACTAGAGTATTCCTGGGGTTCTGTTGAGAAACAGAGTTCACTCTACAGTCCTGCTACAAGAGATGTGTAGGACTTCCATGGCTATGAAAGGAAGCACCTGGCTGTCATCTTATTAGACTCCACTTGAAAGAGAAACAGCCTCAGCGTCTCAGGAAAAATTTCAGGTTATAATGATCAACATAGAGGACCAAAGAAGAGGCACCAGGTCATTGTGTGGTGGCTGGGACAGACACAGGCAATGTGGTGAGCTCAAACTGGGGTGGGACACCATCCTTAATGTAAAAAAGGTTTGCTTTCCAGCTCCAAAGAGCAAGGAGAGGATGGAAGCTATGATCACTGGCCAGTGAAAGCACAACCAAGTCCTGGCAACTGCAGTGCTTGGAAGGAAAGAAAATACACATTTCAAAGTCTTTCCAGCCAAAAGGCAGGATTTCCAAGGAAGTCAGTGCAGTCTACAAACATTTTTACTGATGGTGTCCAGAAAACAGACAGCAGGGAGAGACATCCCTATGGGCAGGAGGACAGACAAGTGAAAGAAACCTTATCCTTCACATGGAGGAAATCCTGGGTGTGTCCTTTAGAGTCACTGTGAGTGCCATACGCTCATCCTAGAGCACACATTCAGAAAGGACAGTATTCTGGAGGGGGAAGGGCATATGCTTTGCCTGAGAAGTTTCTTCCTGTAGGATACATCCTGTATACTATGGTGTGCATTAAGACAAGTGTGTAGTTGGCCCATAGAACACAATTGCAGACAGAAAAGAAGTTTTAATTGATTGCTTCTTAGGTCAGAGGGCAGTCCCTCCTGAAACTCTTCCACATAAAGTCGGGGTGACTGGATTTTTGTTTCTTTCACTTTTGTGTGCCCCATATTCTGAGGGCAGAATGGAGGAACTGAGGTGTGTACGTCCAGTATGCATGCCTTCCTGGCTCAGGAGACATCCGCCATACTGGACCTCACTTTGCTCCTGGCATTAGCTCTGACACTGCTGAATCACAGTGGTGGAGAAAGGATTGGTTTTCCATGTGGCTATAAAGCTGAGTTCAGCAATCATTGCGGCAAATTATTGTTGCGTTAAAATACAGACAGTGAAATTTAATTTCAGGCTAGCTAGCCAGTTCTGGAAAAGCTTTAGAGTCTTTGGGAACTAATAGGAATTTAGTGAAGGGATGGGATAGAGGTTGCTGAAGAGATACCCCATATACAAGGAAGAGAATCAATGTCCAGCATGAAGTCTAGGTAAGGGTTGGCAGAAAATCTTCCTGGCTAAGAAATTGAAAACTACTGCATTTGACTAACAGAACAGATACAGCAAAGATGGGGCTATTGTGAAAAAGAAAACGGCAGGTCCCTAGGAGATCACCTAGACTGGACTATCCCTGAAAGACAAACTGAGGAGGTACAGAGCAGGGTCTGTTAGGCCACCAGTAAGAAAAGGACCCTGTCATCGCACAATAACTATCAAGAGGAAATAATCTGGGTCCAGACATGGGCTCTGAAAGGCTATTTTTCTGTCTTAACTACACCACATTACAGTATGTCATTTGGAATCAAAAAGAGTAAAGACCACACCAGGTTCTGCTGTTTTCTGGTGTGTGACTTTGAGGGAACTCACAGACCTTACCTTCCTCACTCAGCACAGGATTACAGAAAGCTCAACTAGCTGTCACTCTGATTGAAAATTCAGGAGGTTGGGCATCTGGGTCTAAAGGAAACCACTGAATTCAGGTCTGCTGTTCTTCCTATTCTACTTAAACCTCAACGGGAGCTGAGGACAGGAAAACATAACTCGGCCTTGCCAGACGGCCACTGATCCTGCTTGAAGTTTAACTAAGACGTGGAAGCATCTATACAGTTTAACGCTGTTAGCCTTTTGCTAGTACGTTCTCTCAGCTAGCTACTAGCTTACTCTGATTTATCTGCCATTGCTTCTCTCCCTGTGGCTGTCACTGCCTGCTTCCAGCTCCATCTGCCTCCTTAAAGTCTCTGTGTCTGTCTCTTACCTGCTCTTCCTGTGTCTCAATCGGTGTCTCTGGCTGCATCTCTGTCTGTCCAGAGGTCCCGCCCCCACACTCCCTACCCCAGCTCCAGGTGTCAGCTCTTGATTATATAAAAAGCCATGTTCCAGTCTGAACCAATCAGCAGCAGGACAACAGCCGATACATCTCTTCTGAGTTGCCATTTAGCACTGAGAGCTGTTTGACCTTCACCAGGGCACCTTGCTTTTTAATATGATAATCTCAGAGTATCAACTTTTGGGCAGATGAAGAACAAGCATTTATATACAGTTAGTGATGGACCTTAGAAATGACAATACCAAAATCAAGCCAGCACTTAGCTCTCTGACACTCAACAATACAGAAACACACCTTCATACAAAGTGAGGGAAGGTCATGCCAACAGCTCAGTTTTCCAAAAGTGTCCTCAGGGTAAGGTGATCATTCTTTTATCCTGAAATCTCAGGTCTGGCAGAGTCAGGTTTTCAGTGAAGTATATTCTGTCCTAATCCAAGGAAGGAGCTGTTCTCCCAGATCCCCAGCACCCTGATGTCTCTCCTTAGCTGTTCAGATACTTGCTTGTCCCTCTTTGTTATTTCCGCCCTTGTCTGTTACTGCTGACACTGAGAGCACATTCTCTTGTACACAGATGAGTTGTATTATTCTAGCTGCATTCATATTCTACGTTCCAGTGATATGCTGTGTGTCTCTCAAACAGGGCATGTTACAATCATATGTATTATGTTTTCAGTCTGGATGAGTACATAGTTGTGAACAAGAAATAGAATGACTGCTTGACTGCTTATCCATGAATTGAACAAGGACAACAACAATAGACAGGTTAATGTCGACGTGTGTGTGTGTGTGTGTGTGTGTGTGAGAGAGAGAGAGAGAGAGAGAGAGAGAGAGAGAGAGAGAGAGAGAGAGAGAGAGACAGAGAGAGAGAGAGAGAGAGAGAGAGAGACAAAAATTAATGAAGGAAGAGGCCATGAATCGAAAAAAGAACAATGAGGGGTTTGTAGGAGAGTTTGGAGCAAAGGGGGAAAAGATGTAATTATATTATAATCTCAAAAGATAAAAGAAATAGTTTTTAGAAAGGCATCAGAAGGACAAAACAAAATGATCTTAGGATATAGAGAGTATCATGAATTATCAAGTAAATTACCAATGAGCAGAGGAATTAGCTCATTATTTGAAGTGAGACTTAAGAATTAAGACTACTGATTTCACTGGAATTGTATTATAATCATATTTTGATGTGAAGGAGGTTAGAATTTTTATGAGAATAATTTTTCTCACTCTAGAATATGGGGTATTTATCCTTCTTTTTAAAAATTAAGAAACCCACCTTCTTAAAATAAAATTTTATAGTTTTCTTTATTTATATCTTAAGCTTTACTTGTATTTATTCTTAGATGTTTTATAGATTATTTTGTTCTTGTCATTTTGCTCCTGTAATTTTTACAAAATTCTAGTGTGGTTATCAGAATTGGCCAACCAGTTGTATGTGTACCTCTAATCTCTCTATCATCTAGTGAATGATCTCCCTTCATAGATCCTAATGTGGCTCACCGTACACATTGGCATGAGAGGATGTCACACTGCTAGAACATCATCTACAGAGGGAATTCCTACCATGTAGGAGACACCCCTTTAGCTTTGCCTAAAAATGAGAGCAAGAGTCAACTTGATATGGTCCAAGCCAAAATCAGAAATTTGGGGGTTCTGGGAAAGTTCTGCGTGCATTAGACAGAAGCTTTCTGAGTAACAGCTTCCAAATGGAAATGAACGGTCAAACAATGCAAACAAGATGAAGAACTCCAGGCAGAATCTCAGAAAGTTCTGGAGAGATGCTTGCTAGTGTGAATAGAGCTCGATGAATGAGTGTCATCAACACTAAACATTCCAGGATACATAACCATAGGGACCTTCTTAACCTTTAAACCTCTGTGTAGAATCTAGAAAACTGTTTGTATTTATTAGCGCAGGATCATCCATCTTAGTAGAAATCGCTTTAGGTTCCAGAATTTTGCTTAGTTTCTTCCTTCAAGGTTTCTCAGATTCTTGGATTTCCTCTTGGGGTTTCAGTTGCTATAACTGTAGGCCTTTTTCTCGTTATTTTATTTTCTTTGACTTTATCATCTGAATTTGAGGAGTACACCTTAAGTTTGTATATCACAAAATATGTGCCTATTTCTACGGCACCCATTTAATGTTACCACTATCATATTAGGTTGTAATAGTTCACATATTATATGTTGAAATACTTTAAAACAAACTATAGTTATTTTGGTATTAAACCCCTAAAAATTCATTCTGTATATCAAAAAGAAGCATCTTACATACTTCCTCAAAAGCATCTTTACCCCAGTTTAATTAATAATAATTCTTTATTCTGGTTTATCATTGGCCCATATTCAAATTTCTCTAGTTATTCTGCAGACTTTCCTTCTTGATCCATTGGTCCAAATAGAGTCTAGTCCAGAATCTTGAATGGCACATGGTTGTTAGTATTCCTGTTGCAGATTTTAGTCTGTAGCAACTTATTTTGTGTGTAACATCTGACTGAGGAGGGTACCATGCTCTCCCTACCCAGCATCAGCATCCCCTGGAGCTTGTTGGAACTGTGAGTCCTCATGATGCAGCATTCCAGAGTCAGGGAGCTCTGCTGTTCCACCATGGGTTCCTTTCAATTGGTATGCATTGGGGTTGTTTTCTGCTTTTCTGCATAATAAATAATGTTAAGAACATTTTTGTACAACTTTTCCATCTTCTTAGGTGTGACCAGGTAGATAACCATTTGATTAGCCTTTAGAGAAATGTCAAACTGTTTTCCAAATTAGACATACTGTTTCACATTTCACCAACAGGGTCCTAGGGCCTCCCTTCTTCTCATCCTTGATATAGTTTATGTTACTGATTTATTGACTCTGTATCCTAGACGGTGTGAAATGGCATCTCATTGTGTGTTTGTTTCTTTCAGTCTCCTTTTTCTTTGCTTTTTGCTTGGTATTTGTACACATAGATAATATTTCCTATATAGAATATAAAATATATGAAATATTTTCTATGCCTAAAAAAAGACAGCTATACTTTCCAGGAAACAATTGCATAGACTCAAAGAAAAACTACATCTTATATTATTTCAGTAAAGTTGCTTATAAAAATATATGCTAGAAAATGTTTAAATACATCATTGTTAACTATGTCCTTGCTTTCAAGTTATAATTGTTGCTTATATATTCTAAATAAAATTTTAAACACTATTCCTCGAATGGGACACAGTGGCACCTGCCTGTCATCTCAGAACCCAGGAGGTGGAGGCAGAAGGATCAATAGTTCTAGGTCATTCTTAGCAAAGTTGAGAATTTGAGAACAGATTGGGCTACATGTGACTGTTTCAAAAAACTAACCCTTCCACATTCTAAGTTCTTGAGATAATTCTTTGAAGCACAAATGGTTTAATTATTTAAATTAACTTTATATGTATTAATTTAATTTAATTTTAATTTAATTATAATTTAATTTGATGGTGTTTTCTTTACCGACATTTTGTTGTGTGGCATATATTTTGGTGTCATATCTAAGAAACCATTGATTTATTTGAAAATTTAGGCTTATATTTTCTTCTAAGACTTTCACAGTTTTAGCTCTAATACTTTAGTCCTTTGCCCACTCTGAATTCATCTTGTAAATGATATGAGACAGAAGTTCTAATTCATTTCTTTGCACACAGACAAACTGTTGGATATACATAAGAAAAGGTTTTGTTAGCTTTCTAATGTTGAGCTTCATTTTGACTTTAAATGTTTTTCCTTGTTCCTGCTTTCCTTTGGTTTGCTTTGGTGCTGTGTGTTGTGTTTTATTGTATCTTGTGAAAGTGTTTGGGGCATTACATCTTTGCTGTACTGATAATATTCCATAGAGTCTGATATATGACATAATTTTTATTATTTTTAAACATTCAATAATTTAGATAGTGGCACATAATTGCACACATTTATGGGTACTCTATGATAGTTAAACTTATGAAGAATAAAATTCTGTAAAGTGGAGGGAGAGTTCTGGGAGGGCTGTCGGGGAGGTTGGGACCAATGTGTGGTTATTAAGGAGGAAGTGACAGTGTTCTAACACAGTCAGTGGTCCTGCTTGGCAATAACCTATTGCATATTTTATGGAATTCAGAATTCTAAAATACCTTTTTGTTATCAAGGATATCTAGTAAAGTCGTTTAACTATTTTTCCAGGTTAATGAGGCATTTTAACTTCTAAATTTGTTACTGTCTTCTTTAAGTTCTGTTGATGTTTAATTTTAATTGAGTGTTTATGGGAGGTCATAAGTTGAATCGTTACCATTGTGAGACTAACTTTGCAGTCGTGCTATGAGCTTTCCTCTTAGCACTGCTTTTGCTGTGTGCCATAAGTCTGGGTATGTTGTGCCCTCTTTTTCATTAAATTCTAGAAAGTATTTATTTACATATTATTTATTTATTTATTCCCTGACCCAGTGATCATTGAGAAGAGAGTTATTCAGTTTCCAGGAGTATGTAGGCTTTCTGTTGTTTCTGTTGTTGTTCAAGATCAGCTTTAATCCATGGTGGTCTGATAGGCTACAATGGGATATTTCAATCATCTTGGACCTGTTGAGGCTTGCTTTGTGACCAAGTATGCAGTCAAATTTTGGAGAAGATTCCATGAGGTGTTTAGAAGAAAGTAAAATCTTTTGTGTTTGGGTGATACCTGTAGATATCTGTTAGGTCCGTTCGATTCATAACCTCTGCTAGTTTTATTATTCCTCTGTTTAGTTTCTGTCTCAATAACTTGTCCATTGGTAAGAGTGGGCTGTTGAAGTCTTCCTCTATTATTGTTTGTGGTTTACTGTGTGGATTTAATCTTTAATAATGTTTCTTTTATGGATATGGATATGGTGCCTTTGCATATAAGTGCATAGATGTTCAAATTTGAGAAGTCATCTTGGTGGATCTTTTTTCCTTTAGTCAGTATAAAGTGTCCTTCTCCATCTCTTTTGATTACTTTTAGTTAAGAACCTATTTTCTTAGATAATAAAATGGCTACTCCAGCTTGTTGGGTCCATTTATTTGGAAAACTTTTCCAGCCCTTTACTCTAAGGTAATGTCTATCTTTGTTGCTAAGGTATGTTTCTTTCATGCAGCAGAATGATGGATCCTGCTTGCACAAGCACTCTGTTAGCCTGTATCCTTTCAGTGGGGGATTAAGACCATTGATGTTGAGAGTTGTTAATGACCAATGATTATTAATTCCTGTTATTTTGTTTTTAGTAGTGGTACTTTGTGAACCTGATGAGAGTAGATATCTGGGGCTGCATGTAGAGCTGGTAGTCCCTGATATCAACAGGCCTCTGGAATTGCAGGTAGTGCTGGTTGTCCTTGGTGGTATCAGGCTTCCAAGGATGCAGGCAGAGCTGGTAGATTCTGATGGCTTCAGGCTGCTACTTGTCCTGGGTCAGAACAGACCTCTGGGTATGCATGTAGAGCTGGTAGTCCCTGGTAGTTGCAGGGACCTGTTTGTCCTGGGCTGCAACAGCTTTCAAGATATAGGTGGAGTTGTAGCCAAGAAATGGAGTGCAGAAGGAAGGGAGAAACTCTCCATTGCTGGGTTTGTCCAGAGGGTGGCGGGCAGGGTGTTGAGTAGGAGTCTCATCAAGTGGTTTCTGATGGCTGCAGGAGTCTGAGGCTGTGATTAGACGTGTGGAAAAGAATATGAAATGCAAAGGTGTCAGGGCAGAACTAAGCTTGGGGTTGCTGGGGAAACAGCAGTCAGTAGTTTGGAGCTTGGGTAATAACTTGGATGGCACTGGCCTACTGAGGTGCAGATGGAGATATGGTCATGTAAATGGAGTACAGAGGAAACCTATTTCTCTGTAGTCTTATGTAGTATATGATTAGTAAGTTAAGTAGGAAATTGGAAATATCAATAAAGTGTGCTCATTGATATAAATGAAATACGATATATGTATTTATTCTGTTATCATTTTCTTTCTTTTCATTTTCAAATGAGCTCTCATGGAGCCCAAGCTGGACTCAAAATCACTATGTAGTGGAGGCTAGCTATTAATTGCTCAACTTTCTACCTCCATCTCCCATGAGCTAGAATCAAAAATGCTTCCCTCTGATTTTGCAATTCTAGACAACAGCAATTTTGATCTTTTTCCCATTTCACTAAAGCTTTGAAGAATAGTATAGATATCCTAGGTCTTCACTAAGTAGTTTTCTTGCCTACTAGAAACATGGGTTCTAAAAAGCTCAGAAACATAAGCTATTGTCTTCAGAATATTATGTTCGTGACACTGATGGACCAGAGCAGATACTGCCCATGGATCCAAGAGTAGTTTGTGTAGTTATGGCATACTGAATCCAAATGATGTAAGATTTCAATGTAGGTAGTCATATCCATCTCTTGAGATGGAAAAAGCTGTCTGGGGTTAGGGTTAAGCATTATTACCATGTTAGTTGTTTGGCACTGAACCAGGGAACAGTTGGCATTCAGTAGCTATAAGACACATCAAAGTGACTAAACAAATCTTCCTTGATTATCAGAGCAAAGCTAAATAAAACTATAGTACAAGTAGAGTCACTTTGGCCAAAAAAAATATAGAAAAGTATGCAAGATTATTTCAGTGGTTATCATTTGCATCTTGCAGAACTTTCTGGAAATATCTTCAGCAGACTATATTAAATGTCCAATGAATATACAAGATGGTTACTATACAAACACTGTCATTTCTCTAGAGATCAGAGAAACTTTTGCTGAGCACTCATCTAGAGCGAATCAGCTCAGAAAGGTAACTCAGGACATTCCTTATTGACTTCTGTGCTCATGGCAAGAGGGAACCAGACCAGCACCTTTGAATTCCTCCTCTGGGGACTGTCAGAGAAGCCACATCAACAATACATTCTCTTCCTGATCTTCCTGTGGATGTATCTGGTCATTGTAGCTGGGAATCTGCTCATTGTCCTGGCAATTAGTACTGATGTTCGACTCCACGCCCCCATGTACTTCTTCCTTGCCAGCCTGTCCTGTGTTGACATCCTTTTCACCTCCACCACAGTACCCAAGGCCCTGGTGAACATCCACACCCAAAGCAGGACCATCTCCTATGCAGGATGCCTGGTCCAGCTCTATTTTTTCTTGACTTTTGGAGACATGGACATCTTCCTCCTGGCCACAATGGCCTATGACCGCTTTGTGGCCATTTGCCACCCTCTCCACTATACGATGATCATGAGCTTCCAGCGCTGCTCACTCTTGGTGATAACCTGTTGGACCCTTACAAACCTTGTTGCCATGACACACACCTTTCTCATATTCCGGCTCTCCTTCTGCTCTAAGAAGGTCATTCCAGACTTCTTCTGTGACCTGGGACCCCTGATGAAGATCGCATGCTCTGAAACCCATATCAATGAGCTTGTGCTTCTCTTCCTGGGGGGTGCAGTCATCTTAATCCCCTTTTTGCTCATTCTTGTGTCTTATATCCGCATTGTTACAGCTATCCTCAGGGTCCCTTCTGCCCAGGGGAGGCGCAAGGCCTTTTCTACCTGTGGGTCACACCTTTCTGTGGTGGCCCTGTTCTTTGGGACAGTAATAAGGGCTTATCTGTGTCCCTCATCCTCTTCCTCTAACTCAGTGGTAGAGGACACAGCAGCTGCTGTCATGTATACAGTGGTGACTCCCCTGCTGAACCCCTTCATTTATAGCCTAAGAAACAAAGACATGAAGGGAGCACTGGTCAGAATTCTCAAGGGCAAAGTCTCCTTCTCCTGGGCCCAGGGACTTCTGCAGAGAAGGTGAAGGGATCCTTAATCTGCTCTGCTGAGAATATTTCAGAAATTTCTACCTCAAGTGTCTCCTTCTGAATCTCACATTTGCTTTGTCACAGCCCATTCCCTGACTCCTCATCTCAAATTTCTTAGATTTGAGGAAAATGAAAATGTCTCTTTAGGCTTTGATTTGTTATAAATGGCTTCTTTGTTCACTTACTTTATAATCATATGCCCCAGAATGATGATTTAGTCAATGATAGGTAGAGTACAAAACAATTGTTTTTATGGGGACAATTATTCTGGATTTGAAGTCTCATTTTGTTGTCCAAAAGAAAATGAAGATTTTGAAGAATATCATCCACAATGCATTTTGATCATATCTACCCTTCCCCGTCCAATTTCTCCAATGATTGCCCACATTCTACTCTGAAATTCATGACTTCTTCACCTATTGTATACACACTTATACATGAACCACATGTACATATCCCCTACTGACTGAAACTCATGTTACCTACATACACAAAGAGTTTTGATTGAATACTATGATGTTGACAATCTACTACAGTTTCTTTCCATCCTCTCTTCCAAAGTGATTCTTGCCTTCTTGTGACCTTGTGTTTTTCTGTTATTACAAACACATTGCTCCACTTTTTACTAATCATTTTTCTCATTTACATTTCAGATGATATCCCCCCTTTCCCAGTTTCCCCTCTACAAAAACACTCATCCCATCCCCCTCCTCTTTTCCTCTATGAGGGTGCTCCACCAGCCACTCACCCCTGATCAAGTAGGCTTCAACCAAATGTGCAAGAATAGTAAACATCAAAAAGTCATTGATGTCTTTTTATTGGGGAGTTGAGACCATTGATGTTGAGAGATATTAAGGAATAGTGATTATTGCTTCCTGTTATATTCATATTTGGATGTGAGGTTATGTTTGTGTGCTTTTCTTCTCTTTGTTTTGTTGCCAAGACGATTTCTTGCTTTTCCTAGGATGTAGCTTGCCTCCTTATGTTGGGCTTTACCGTTTATTATCCTTTGTAGGGCTGGATTTGTAGAAAGATATTGTGTAAATTTGGTTTTGTCATGGAATATCTTGGTTTCTACGTCTATGTTAGTAGAGAGTTTTGCAGGATTCAGTACCTGGGCTGTCATTTGTGTTCTCTTAGGGTCTGTATGACATCTGTCCTTCCAAAATTCCATCATAATTCTTCAAAGACCTTGAAAGAACAATACTCAACAATAAGATAGCTAAAAAAATTCTGTACAATAAAAGAACTATTAGAGGTATCACCATCTCTGATTTTAAGCTATACTACAAAGCAGTAGTAATAAAAACGGTATGTTATTGGCATAAGAATAAATAAGTGGATCAATAGAATAAAATTGAACACCCAGAAGTAAAGTCACATAACTATGGGTTTTCAACAAAGCCAAAACTATTCAATGGAAAAAAGAAGGCATCTTCAACAAATGGTGATAGACTAACTGGATATCTGTATGTAGGAGAATGAAAACATATCCGTATCTATCACCCTGTGCAAAACTCAAGTTTAAGTGGATCAAAGACCTCACCATATAACTGGATACACCAAATCTAATAGAAAATAAAATAGGGAATAGCCTTGAACACATTGGCACAGGAGACAACTTCCTGAATAGAACACCAACAGTTTAAGCACTAAGATTAACACTTAATAAATGTGACCTCATGAAACCAAAAAACTTCTGTAAGGGAAAAATACCATCAAAAGAACAAAACAGCAGCCCATCCAGCCCTACATCTGACAGAGGGCTGATATCCAAAATATATAAAGAAATCAAGAAACTGGATATCAACAAGCCAAATAACCCAATTAAAAATGGGTTAGAGATCTAAACAGAATCCTCAGCACAGGAATCTATAATGGCCAGGAAGCACTTAAAGAAATGTTCAACATCCTTAGTCATCAGGGAAATGAAAATCAAAACGACTCTGGGATTCCATCTTACGCCCATCAAAATGTCCAAGATCAAAAATTCAAGCAACAGCACATGCTGGCAAGGATGAGGAGCAAGGGAAATACTTTTACATTTCTGGTGGGAGTGCAAACTTGTCAACCACTTTGGAAATTAATTTGGTGGTTTCTCAGAAAATTGTGACTAGTTCTACCTCAAGACCCAGCTCTACTATTCCTGGACATATACCCAAAAGATGTTCCACCATACCACCAGGACCCTTGCGCAACGTACATAGCAGCTCAATTCATCATAGCCTGCAGTGAGAATTTTGGTTTCTTTTAAAACACAGAAGTATTATGTGATTATGCTTTTGTTTTAATCCCAGGTGTTAAGTATGGGGCTGTTCTGGATTATCCACAGCAGCTGACTATGATTTGTCATGTGCTCTGGCAGGGGCATGATTCTGACAACTGAAGATAGTGGGACTCTTAAGAAGGTACACAAAGGCCAGAAAGAGCCAGCAGCTGCTGTCCCCCCTGCTACTGATGCTTCATGGCACTGTGTTTGCTGCTTTTGCTATTACTGGGTTGCTGAATTACTGGGTTGCTGAATTACTGGATTGCTGAATTACTGGATTGCTGGATTCTGGTTGCTGGGTGGAGATACCTCAATGACAAAGATTGGATTTGCCCTTAGGAACTCAGTGCCCCTAATCAGCAGGAAGTAGTCTAAAGAGATCTACACTCCCATTCTCTTCTGACCCTCTTTCTCTCCTACCTAGTGTTGGGGAGTTGGAAGGGATTAGGGTGGAGTTACAGTGCAGAAGGGTGGTAGATACAAGAACACCATAAAGCATCCAAAACATACAGCTACAATAGCCAGAAACTAGAAACAACCTTCATGTCCCTCAAGAAAGATAAAGAAAATGGGATATATTTATAATGGAATTTTACTCAGGTATTTAAAACAAAGACATCATGAAATCTGTAGGCATATGCAGGGAACCAGAAAAAGGTCATCCTGAGTGAGGTAAACTAAACCCAGAAAGACAAACGTGATATGTACTCACTTAAAATTAGGTATTATCCATAAAGTACAGGATACCCATGATACAATCCACAGTCCTAAAGAAGTCAAGTAAAAAGGAGGGCCCAAGGAGGCAGGGGATACATGAATCTCACTGAGAAGGGAAAATAAAATAGATATCAGGGGTGAATGGAAGGAGATAACTGGGTGGGGCAGCAGGTGGAGAGGGGATCAGGAAGGATCAATTCAGGGGAGAAAGGAGGGAGGGAATACGGGAAGAGAGAACTGGAATCAGAGGAGCATCTCTGGAATAACTAAAAACCTAGAATAATGGAAACTCCCAGGAATTTATGAGTGGGACCCTAGCTAAACTCCTAGCATCGGGGGATATGAAATTGAAACAGGCATCTTCTGAAATCAGAAAAGACTTCCAATAGCAGGACTGAGACATAAACTTACCCACAAAATCTTAGACCCACAATGTGTCCTGCCTACAAATGTACAAGGGTAAAGATAAAGCAGAAATTGAGGGAATAGCCAACCAATGACTGGTCCGTCTTGAGACCCGTGCCATTATAAGGGAGCCTGCCCCTGACACTGATAATGATATTCTGTTATTCATTTGCAGTGAGACAGGAGCCTACAAGATTTTTAGGATAACAGGGTTTGAAGGACATCTGAGTAAGCTGGGGAGGTGCCTTTCTGCCCAGTCCAACTCAGGATGGAATTCCTTTATCTTTATGGTCTGTTAGTCCAGGCGGGCCTGCCTGGACTTGCTTTTCACAGTGTTTACAGAGAATTTAAAACACAGCCAAACATTGGCAAGAGTCTTGAGACCCGTGCCATTATAAGGGGGGAGATATTTTGTTATACTTGCAGAAGAAGCCTAGTATAACTGGGAGGCTTCAAAACTGATGGGGAGCCAAACTGGATGAGGGTGGTGTCAAAGATACCACCAAAACCCTACAGAATCAACTAATCTGAACCCAGAGGGGTCCACAGAGACTGAACTACCAAACAGTGAGCACACATGACACGGGACATATGTAACTGTTGTACATCTCTGTCTTCATGTAGAACTCCTAACAGCAGGAACAGAGACTGTATCGGAGTATGTTGTCCACCTTTGGATCCCTTTCCTCTACTGATCTGCCTTGCCTAGTGACAGTAGGAGAAGATGCAGCTTAGTCCTACTGCAACTTGATATGCCCAGGCACTTAGATATCCATGGGAGGCCTTCCCTTTTCTGGGAAGAAAGGGAGGACTGCAGGATGGGGGATGGGAGGAAGTGACTGAAAGAAAAGGAGAGAAGGGAAAATTCAATGGGGATGTAAAGTAGATTAATTAATAAAAAGAAAAAATTGCTAGAACAACTAGATAAGAAGGAAAGAAAACTGCACAGAAAATTGCAATGGCCACTCCATTCAACCATGGCAAAGCAAACTGTATTTGTGAAGTGATCACAGATTGGCTTGGTAGACCAAATCCTAAGTCCTAAAACAGCATTCAACAAATATAGAACAATTAGAGGGCTGCATAGTGTGCCCTTTGACCACGATAAAAGCAAACTAGAAATCTGTAAGAGTAAGATCAGGAAGAGTACTCCAATCACTGGAGAACTTCCTTCACAACTCCCATATGAAACCATATGCATGTGACCAATGCAGTAAAACCTGCATGGAATTGAACAAAGTGAGCAATACAGCATATAAAACTCACAGGACATAGCTACAACATGGACAAGAGGGAGATTTAGATTTCTATATATATTTATTGGTTATGTTATATGTAAATAATATGTATTATTTAAATATAGAGAAAAATATATTTGTCCTAATATATTTATTAGAAAGGAGAAAAGTCTTAATACTTTGTAGTTTTTCACCACTTTTATACAATATTGAAATGATATTTTTATTGTACATTTCTCTATGGGAACAAGAGTGAAGTTTCCCCAGGACACAAAGCTAAGAGTGAATTGTTGGGGAACTCATAAGCACCTCAGCTCTTACTAGTGGGTGCTGTCAGTACCTTTCTCTGGCCAGTGTACCCATCCTATCCTCAACTGTTCTGAGTATTGGCTGTAAATGGACCACTGTGTCAACTCAAGTATTTTGTGTATTTTGACCATATTCACCTTCCATTACCTACTTCCTTCCTCAGACAGATTGAAGACCCTTCCTTCTTCCCACTGCCCCTAGAGCCAAGGGAACAGCCACTGACTAATACTGAGACTGCATTAGGTGGCTGGCTTCTTGCCCCCAGGTGGGTCTGACTCTGAGTAATTCATGCCTGAAGCCGCTCAATGTGCAGTGTGGACAGTTCACAGAGGAACAGCTGGTCATTAACAAGAGACTTGGACCCAATGAAAGGACAGTTAGTGGCACAAGACACACCAAGACTAAGTCCTTAGCAAAAGGAGATTTATTTAACTCAGAGGAACAAAGGGTAGGGTAAAAGAGACAAACACAGGAGATAGTGAATGGGGAAGAAGAGAAAGAGAACAAGGAAGAAGAGGAAGGGATATTTGTCCCAAAGGGGCAAAGAACTTCCTCTGGATAAAGAGAAGACAAATGTGGCCTAGAGGCAAATGGCAGTTTATAAAGGGTAAAGGAGAAACCCTGGCATTAGGATGAGTTGGTTTCTTTTGAATGGACATGTTAAGGTAGCCAAATAGGGGCTTTGGGTTGGTGGATTTCAATACTTTGATAGCTGGGCCTTGGTAGTCATCCTCAGGAGAAGAAAGTGATCAAGTAAGGGAATGGACTTTGGTGGCTAGCTTTAGAAATGTAATTTATGATTTAGCAAGGAGGAGGGAAAGGGGAAGGGCAAGGCCTGCCAGAGTTCTATTTGTCATCCTCAGTCTTGCTAGAGCCCTTCAACCACAGTCTACAAGACATTTACTTACTAAGTGGGCTTTGCTGGCCTACAGAGAGTCCCAAGGGATTAATTGCACTTCCAAGTTAAAGAGCCCAAGATTTGGAGGGAGCAGTAATTCTCCGGAACCTCATAGGGAGGCAATAGATAGAGCATGGAGGCCAGCTGCTGATACTGGGGGATGCTCCTGATTGATGTCAGGTCTCAGCCTTCTCTGTGCCCTTAGCAGCTCCATGGTGTCAGAAACTCATTCTGGCTTCGCCAGAGTTCAGAAAGAGATGTTTTCTTCTTTGTGCAAGTTTATAACATAGTTCCACTAGGCTTGCAATGTGAATCCCCACTATGTCTGATGGGGCTCTGTGTCTCATACTCCAAGTAAGGACAGACTACAAACAGATGTGAGCACAAGTTCAAACCCATGAGCCTATAAATTACAGTCCACATTTCAGCCACACCAGAATCTATTCTCAGGAACTTCTCTTTGATGTCTGAGAGGATATGATGACTAAAACAGAGAATAGACTGGGTCTTGGCTGCTTTTCTCCTTTCAGACTATAAGCTTGATCAGCCCCATGTTCTGTCTCTGGCAAGAATCATTTGATGGGCTCTCACCTTCGTATTTAGTTGTGATGCTTGCTGTGTCAGTTTCCTCCAAGATAGAGATATTCCATCATGCAAGGAAACTCCTTAAGAAGAAAGGTAAAACAACATAAAATAGCTTCAGAAAGTTCCTGAAACTGACCAGATACACTAGGCTCCTCCCTGCCAGAGTAAGCAACAAAAGCTGCAAAAAGGACTCTCTTGACAAGGGAAGCCAAGCTGCTAAGAAGATTCTGAGCCCAGATAAGCTCCCTAGAAGAAACAGCCAAGCATCGAAGAGGTTTAGCCCAACTGAGTCACCTGGAAAGGACACCAACCTGTTGACCTGCTTCCAGGCTGGGCAGTATACTTCAGGTTCCCAAGTTTTAAGAGTGGTCCCTCATGCTGTGGTGGACTCTGGTGCTACAGCTCTCTGTGAGTCATTTCTGCTCCTGTAAGTAATCCCTCACCCATATTCCTGTAAGCAACCCCACTCACTCATTGGTTCACCAAGTTGCACTTTTTGGTATCTACTTTGACCTACTATGGCTCTTTCTTTGGGATCAGTAGATATAGGGTAAGTGCATATGTTTGCTGCATCTCTCCAGGAAATGCTGTGTCACACAATTCTTATTCCCTGGATTTATTCATTCATTTTATCCTGCATTAATTCCATCATTTAATTTTCATTTGTTGAAAGAAAATATAATAAAAATAGGAATAATTCTAACTTATATACAAAACAATAAAAGGTTGAAAGGGTGAACAGAAATACAATGACTACTTGAAGAACACACCCAAGGAAAGTTTGACTAAGAGTAGATAAGAGCCATTGTTTTCCAAAGCTTTCCTGACATTTGGGTGGGAGATGTGTCCTGATTTTGCTTATCTCTATTGGGGACTCTTTAGCTTCAAAGACTCCATCTTGTATATAGTCTCAACTTTGAATTAAGCTAAATTCTAAGAAACAGCAGAGTTCCCACAAATGGTTTCTGTTGTTAAATATTTTTTTTAAATCCCCGTGTGGTGTTCCTTCCCATCTTAGACCATTTATGTTCCTGAATGAAACACACACAGCCTTTATATTTTAATACACCCTAAGCAGCTCAATAGCTGGGCAACTGCCTACCCTCCATGCTATTAAATTCTACCTCCTACCAACATCTCCAAGTTACTACTTACTAATTTCTACATTTCATCTTAGCTGCTCTTAACTCCAATTAGTCAGCAGTCTGAGCAATGTTCTCATGGTCTAGAGCCCAGGGTACTCTCCCTTGCCTCTCTACCCCATGGCGGCTTTAGTTCTCTCCTTCACACCTTCCAAGGCATGGCGGCCTCCTCCTCCCTGCTCCTTCCTCATGTTCTCTTCTCCCCAGCTATTGGCTGCTGACATCTTTATTTAACAATCAGAATTGACTGGGGACAAGGTCCTAAGGGTCCTACAAACTCTCGTGCAAAGTTTTGGGGGACCCAAATTAACATTAGAATATAAGTAACACTAAGCCAAACTCACCACAAGGGATTGACCCCATGTGAACTTAGACCACAGCATCCCACCCCATGCCTTGTTAGTTAGCACCCAGTCAGGACTGGAACCCAACAGCTCCTATATAGAATATTACTGGCTAGCCTCAATCCAGGCCAAGTTATCCAGAAAGCCATCTGTCATACTTGATGGGTAGTGACCCACTTAAGATGCCAGATGTGAAAAACAGCTGTAGATGTAAACATATAACATGCATATACCCAACTGGTTGCCCCAACCCTTGCCTCTAACCCACCTAATTTGTGGTATTTTGCTTTAAAAGGTTTCTCTGTCTTGCCCACTGCTGACATGGTTTGGATTCCGGACCGAGCATTCTCCCTAATATATCAGTTTCTGAATAAAGACAGTTTTGCTGGCTCAAACTTGGTTTTCATAGAATATTATTTCCCAAATTCTCAGACCATCCCCAGCTTGAAATACTCCCAGTGACTTCTCATTGTAATTGGGTAAAAACACATGGTTAAAATCTTTGTTTATCAGAACGGAAAATGATCTCACAGATTGGAGTGCAGACTTCTCTTGTATTAACTGAGATCTGAAAGGCAGAGGAGGCAGAGATGAATGGGAAGCCCCCATGGACAGGCTGAGTATTCAGTCTCTATGCAAAACTGAGAGCAGGTCACAGCCACCCTTTAACACGGACTGTAGAGCAGGGCAAAAAGCACTTGGAAACAAATAGGAATTATACTGAAGCAAACCACAAGCTTGGTTTCACAGGAAAATTACGTAGGAACTTCAATAGAAGCCTGATGTTTAAACTCTGCCAAGAGACATGGAAGACGAGACCTGCACCTTCGTGTTTTTCAGAGGTCCCACATCACTGCTATCTCAGGATTCCTCTGAATGAATCTTTCAGTTACCTCTTCTTTCTTGCTATCTCCTTATCTTTAAGGAAGAATGGGAAGACCACCATCCTTTCCAAGACATCTAGAGCTTTTGTAAAGGTCTCTCTACCTTGATTCACAGTGAGGGCAGTGACTACCTGTCCTGAAGTTTCAAAAAGGTAGTTTGCATCACACTGGACCCATCTCCAGTGAAAGGCTATCTTTGCAACCAGCCGTCCAATGAAGGCTCTACTGCATGTGCTTGCAGTGGAGATGGGATATGAGTAGGAAATTGGATGCAATGATCTCCAAATCAGCCTTAAAATTCCGTTGACAAAGGAGTTGGGAAGAGATACAAACAAATGTCTTCCAATCTTCTTAATATTGATGAAGGAAGATGAATGATTTTCAAATTGACAACTGATGACCAGCAAAGTTCTTTGCAGATGTTTAATTATAGAATAACTAACTGCTACGGTTTCCTCTGAGTTCATTTTTTCTTTTTTGTTTTGCTTTCTTCTGTCCTCTCAGATTCAGTTTAGCATTGTGTCAAGACCCCAGATTTCCCACCTTCTTGTTCATACTGTTTTTGATGACCCCAATGGCTTTCCCTAACTCTACATGTGCACACAATCTAAGACTTGACTCAAAGCAGAATCCCTCTGAACAGTTCACCTCTGCTGCCTCCCTCTCCTAAATGCCCACAACAGACAACTTCCTGGAGCTTGTTCCTTCTCGCTCAGCTGAGCAAGGAATGTGCTTGGTTCATTTTGTCAACAGCAAAGCTCATTATAATTCTTAAACACACAAACTGGTGGTTGAAACATTCACTGGATTCTAAAGAACGAGAAGACATACTGTGAGCAAGGCAGGACCTGGAAGACATTCTGAATAGACTAAAACTTGAGCTCGATTTCTGTGGGTTTACATGATTTAAGGGAAGTAAAGGGTAAGTTCCTGGTACAGGTTGTTGTAGAGACCTTTTTATGTTCCTAAGTATTGTGTTTTATAAAAATAAAGAAGAGAAAAATATGTTCAGTGGATGTGTAGTCAGGGGTTGGGGAAAAGCCTATGCTGAGGCATGCCTTTCCCCTGAATGACCAACCACATGATGGTATAGTATAGAATAGAGTTTATTCAGGGCAAGGGGAGGGGAGCTGAGAGGGTAGTTTTTCTGTAGAAACAGAAAAAGGCTGAGAGAGAAAGTAGAGGAGTAGAGACTGGCCATGAGCATGTGGAAAGAGAGGGGGGGAGGAAAATGGGAAGAGATGGGGAAGGGTCTAGAGGACAGAGTGAGAGCAAGAAGGCAAGAAAACAAAAGAGAGGGGAGGGGGCAAACAGCCCCTTTTATAGTGAATCAGGCACACCTGGTTGTTGTCAGGAACCTGTAGGGCAGTGCTTAGACAAAATGCTAACACTAAAACCATTTGATCCATAGAAATATACACAGGAGCCCCACTAGGAGCCCTACTGTGAAGCTCCTCTGAGCAATGGCAGCTCCTCCTTGGAACTCCCAATGATGAAGTTCCCTTCTTATTCTCAGTGATGAAAAGTTCATTCAGGGAAGCTTCTACGGTGTCTGATTCAGAGGAGGCAGACTGGACAGTGAACTATTCTTAGTCAATCCACTCATACTCTTAAACACCACAGAGAATAGGCTTCATAAGAAAGACGAGGTCAGCGGAAATGGGACCAGAAAAGGAGCTAGAGCCCCTAAGCCACTGTCTGGGCTCTTCCCTTAAGTGAATTTGCCCTTCCAGGAGCATTGTTACACCATAGTATGATGCTATGTTTGAGGTGATGGTGGCAAAAGTCATTTCTCTATTTTATGAGAACCAAGGAAGGATCTATAAGCATACTTATCTGGAATGGACATTAAACCAGTGAGGCTTCACAGAAGAGGGTGAGTGGCCGCACAGACTCTGCTATCCAACCAGAGAGCAAGAGAGGAGCTGCTAGACTGGAATATAAGTGAAGAAAAACCAGGAGGGTATCTCGTTTGTCACAGCAGTGCCCTTCCCTAGAGACTCAGAAGTTGACCCTCCTATAAAAGGCAGAAGGATTAGGAGAACTCCGTAAAAGGAAACATCTCAGCACAGTCATAGAGTCTCACATGCTCTGCTGTTGAGGTTTTCTCATGACCCATCCTAATGCACAAGGAGTGAGGGCAGGTAATGAAAGTCCCACTGAACAATAGGGTCACTGTGGCCCAGAGCATGTGACTATGTCCTTATTGGTCTCCCTGGACACAAGAAGTACAGTTGGGGAATGGAATAGGACTTCTCAAGAAGATGTTTTCTTTCCCAGATGTCAGTCCAGGGCTTTTGAGCAGAGGGGAGCCCACTTTCAGACTTAACTTGAACCTGAGTACAAGTGGAGACTCTGGGAAGGAAGAGGAGTAGAAGGAAGGCTTCTTCAGTCTCAGCTCCCCAATGAGTCCACAAGAATGTAGTAGTTTCCCCCCAGGGGCCTTATCAGAGCAGACCACTGGGAGGGTGGCTTGGAATCTGAAAGTGGTTGATTGCTCTGGAAGTGGTAGGTTGTGGTCATAGGAAGGCAATGTGCTGATGATTTAAGGAGGGATAAAATCAATACATCAGAAATAGAAAATGTGTGTTTCCTATTCTCTGTGGTCCAGCAGTAACCAGTCCTGACAAGCCCAAAGCCATTCTTGTAGAAGACAAGGGGATATGTGATGGAAGTCAAATTAAGTGAGGGTTGGAAGGATGTGCAACAAGTCAAAGGATGCCAGGAGCCAAACGAACTCCGGACCTGGAATAGTTTCTCTCATAGAGCCTCCAGGAAGAACGTCCCTGCTCATGCCTTTATGCCACCCGAGGTTGGCTTCTTCCTGGGGTAGCCAGGCCCCTTGTGCACCTAACTAGACTGAAAGAGGAAAGCTTAGCTGGGTGTGGGTGAGTGCAGTACAGAATCTCAGTTGGCAATGAGTACTCAGGCCATGAACACATCAGGTAATGAAAGAACCCCAAATTTGGGGATACTCTCGCTCCAGTCTCGGGATGGCGTGCCCCAGGAAACACGAGTAGCCGATCTTGATGTAAAAACAAGAGGTAGCTTTATTAACGAGATCTTGGGCCGACACGTATCTCACGCAGGAGATCGAGGAGCCGACCTCGAGCCTCTTAAGGCAGGGGTTTATATAGGGAAAGCCAGGGGACTTCGCGCGGTTATACATAATTGGCTGATTCAAATGGTGCACAGTTACTTTTGGTGCGGAGTTACATCAGCAAAGAATATGTGTAATCTAGCATCTCAGCAATGTGGGTAGGGTGACTTATTTTACTCAGCAGGGGGATGACTCATCTTTAGGGAGTGAAGGAAGGGGAGGGGGTGACTCCAGATGGCCAGTGTCCTTGGGGGCTGGTGAGCCCTATCTCAAATTCTCTCAGGCATGTCAGGACTTTGTTTGTGACCGACTTTTTGAAATTTAACTCTTCAGTTACAGCTTCAAAGAACTGGTTTTGTTTATTGTGGTAGGGGAGGTATTTATGCCTCCTGGGAGGTGGGAGCCAGGATCTCTGGGGCAAGGCAAGGATCCCTGTTGGCCAGAGTAAGCACATTAGAAGATTCTTCATGTACATACTCAGGACCTATAGGGTAGGAAGGGAAACCTTATCATGTCAAACAAGGATTGAACCCTGAAAACTGTCAGGATAATAACTTCTTTCTGGGGTTGGTCTAGGGGGAGCCAGCTTTATGATACCAGGTTGGGAAGGGTTGGGTAACCAACTCCTGCCTTCTTCATGTTTGAGGTATCCTCGACCTTTCCTCAGTAGCCCTGGGGCATTATGGTCACACACTTTTGCATTAATCTATTGGGCTTATTTCAGTCTTCTGGAATCTGGAAACATGAAATAATAGATCTCTGTGGTTTTAAGGCATTCGGTGTATAGAGGTGTGTTTCAGCAGCAGTAGAAAATCAACTTAGTATTTAGGCATCTTTCCTGGACTTGAGAATTCCTCTAGTTCCTGGAGGAGTGAAAGTACAAGTTCTGACCAAGGATTGAGGCTAGATGGGATGACAGAGAGATTTACCTGATACGGGAAAACTTGCCCAACCTCAGAACTAGATCTCCTTGCAAAGATGCTTGAAGTTAGTTCTAATGAACCACTGAGATGTATGTGGAAGCTCTGGCAGATGATGGTCGACACATTGGAGTAGCACTCAGGAAGGAGCCTGAAGGCTCAGGGAGCAGAGTGGTTATGTGGGACCGGCTGCATCATTGCTTAAGTTTCCTGGGAAGCTCCAGCGGACATTTCTGTAATGAAAAAATGGGCTAAAAGCTGAAGGGGCCAGAATCTTCAAGAAGCTCAGCATTAGTGGCCTTGTAGCTTTAGTTCACTTTCCTCTGATGACTGATGGTGTTGTATATCGATCCTGTATTTTATATCTTTCTTTGTGAAGTATCTATTGGCTTCTTTTGCCTATCTAAACCCCTTGTTTTGACTTCATGTTAGAATAATAAGAACAATGTTTCCATCTGATACCACTGAGTTGTAGACTTCCTACAGAGTTTTTCCTAGTATGTGTAGGTTATCAGGCAAACATCTCTGAGGAAAAGTCTCTCTGGGACGACAGCTCTCATCTTACACAGTATGTTGTCTTTTATGCATGTGTGACCAAGTTTATATTTTATTGTGATAGAACAGTTGTATTCAACAAAGAAAAAAGTTAGAACACACAAAAATATGTACTAAATACATAAAAATAAAAATATGGTTTGAAGGGAAACCAGGGTACCACTGATGGACACAACGTTGATAGAATGTTTAAATGGAATAGTCCTTTTATTATGAGGTTGTCACAACACAAAGACTATAAAATTCATGAAAATGGGAAACTTAATCTGGGCAGAGAAATCGAGGGCTCTAAAAGTTAAAAACAGATAGGAAATTGCAGATTATGAGTGCAGATACAGGGCAAATGCACCATCTTGAAATATAAACAGGGTCTTCCAATTATTGCAACATTTATGCAATATATATATATATATGTATTAAAGCATGCTAGCAAAGGAATATGTGAAATGTTTACTTACCAGATAAATTTCATTTAATTAATAATGAAGGAAGTAAAATTAAGAAGGTAAACAAACTAACCAAAGGGGCAACCACTATATCCCAAAACTATCTGATGTCAAGTCCAAAGGGAACCCCAGTTCCCCAAAAAAGGAGTGGACAACCCCAAAATGACAGTCTTGGCTCAGCTCCAAATTGAACAACAGAAAGAAAGAAGCATACCTCAGGCATCTGTGAAATGGGTTTCTGCCTGCCATCAGGGCCATTTCCCTTACACATCAAAGCCCATGTTAGTCTCTACACATGACGTTCCCTAGAAGCCTGGCCCTTCTCACCTCCTCCTCTACCCTATACTCCAAAGCTAAGCCAGTTCACAGGCTTCCCAGACTGCTCTGGTTCACAGGCTTCCCTTCCTTCAGCTACTTGTTCTGCTTATAACCCTTATGATTTTTCCATGAACCCCTTCTCTAGCCCTGGCCATGTTCAGTTCGATTCTTTTTCTCTCTTGTCTAGACTCCCTCCAGATGCCTCCGACTGTTATCTCTTTCTCACCTACAATAAAAACCTTCCCCCTAAACATTGAGCACTCAGTTTGGTGGCTGCTTTACTGTGTCCTCACTTACACCAGCATAGACAATTTGCTGAAAGGAAAAGATAGGTAGGTAGATAGATAGATAGATAGATAGATAGATAGATAGATAGATAGATTGATTGATTCTGATATCTATCTTTTTGTCTATCTACCTACCTGTCTATCCATTCGTCTATTTATAGATAATGAGCCACATTTATAAAGGTTTCAAATTAGAGAAGAACAAAATGTTGTATTTAATTGTTAAAGGCAGAAGGTACAGTCAATCAAGATGTAGAATGCTGCACATGGTTTTTTTGGCTTTTTTTTCTTTTGGCAAAAAGAAAGACTGAATACTTACCAAAATTTATATTTGTCCTTCTATAACCTTTAGCACACATACAAATACACCCACATGTATACATTACTTGTATGAATTTAACCAGTGGACATAATTGCATATGTACAGATACACAGATAAATATTAATCTGAGAACCATTAACAATTACAAAAAATATAAACATGTTGGTGAAGTAGATCACAGTTGATGTATAAAGTGGAGTATTTTAAAGATAGATTTTCAAATGAATAAGATGGATTTGTATGTTGGTTTGAGAACTGTAAGGAAGGTTCTTGCAAAGTTACATAGTGTTTTGAATGTGTATGTGAGTGGGTGTGTGTAGCACATTGTGGCTCCAATGTAGAAAGGCAGTGGTGACTTCTGCACAATTTGAGCTTTTACAACACAATGAATTTTATGATTAATGACAAATTTAAGTTGTGAAAAGATTTCTAGTTTGAAATAAAAATAAACAGGACATAGATTTCAAAAGAAAAGGAGGCACCCGATTTGTTAAAGAAACCCCATGATCTTTCTGGGTAAACAGAGAGGTGGGCTCAATGTCCAAAGAGATTCTTTGTGATAGTGATGCCAGTTGCTCTGGATCACTGTAGTGACAGTGTCATGGCAAATCACTAGGCAAGTCAACCTAGAAACATGGCATCAATGGCCAGATAGAAGAAAGGCCTGCAGCTCAAGAATCTTGGAGCCAAACAAACTGTGTTTTGTTGTGGTGTTAAATGCTGGTAGTGAGAAAAGGTGGTAGAAGAAGCTGCCATTCCCTGAACTAACACAACGACGCTCTTTCTAGACATTTAGACTAACAGAGCTAGGTGTTCGGAGTGAGAGAGCCTTGACAATTGCTTTGTGGCTCCTGCCAAGAAGAAATCAAGAAAGGGTAGAAAAAGAATTTTCTTGAGGTCAAGAACATTGTGAACAGCAGAGGATATGGCATGAGAATAGTTGAAGCTTCCCAGATCCTTGTAGAAAGTTCATTGTATCCTGAAGATTGACTCATGGTTAATAAAAGGATTAAGAAAAGTCCATCTTTCCTCTGTCTTTTGAGAGCATTAGTAGGCAGGAATCAAAAGACAGGAGTGTGACCCAGGTGTTAGTGACAATCTTTGTTGAACACATACATACCCAGTACATTCCCTAATCGCTGCTGTATTTCCTCATCTGGCAGACCTTCTCCCTAACCTTATAGGTGCCTCTCTGGGTAGAGAAATGGCAAATGTGTCTGTAGGCATTCCAGCACAATCGGCAGAACTTGAGATACTGTTTTCTTAGGAGAAAAGATTGGCTACAATAATGGCTTCAGGGCTATCAAAAACTAATTATTGCTGGGCCACAGAGAATAAGAAAACCTAAAGCACTCATCTCTGACATACAAATTTTATGCCTCTAAAATCTTTTAACATCCTCTTGGTGTCTTAGCTATTTAGCATTATTTCTCATCTGCTATTCTATTCCTGTAATCCACGTCAGCCTCTGTAAGGCTTCTGTTATTTCTTCTCAATGCCTTGATCCTCAATTTCATTGTCTCCTTATGTCCCCATTGTTTATTTGCATTTTACCACAAATCTTCTACCTAGTACCTTCTTTTGTGTCCTCTTTCCATCTCTATCTTAATGCATCCCTCCAGTCTACCCACTCACATCATATATCCTGGAGAAGTTACATCATAGGTTCAGATGAGATGAGAGTGTTAGATGGATTGAAGACATATCAATGAGACAGTAGCACTATCAAAAACAGTGATTAGTTCTACAAATACATTAAAGGAGGAATGTGCACCTAAGTGATGACTTGATAGATGGCTGGAAAACAGTAAACAGGATTGAGAACATTTTAGACTAGTGCCACACTCTCCCTGACAAGATGAGCCATCACAGTGTGATGGGCATTCATACATAGATTTGTAACTTGGAGGTTTAGCGGTAAAGAGAGAAAATTTACAGAGTAAATACTATTGAGGGTGGTTGAAATGTTTAAATGTTTATATCACAAATACATTTTTAAAATTTAGAAATGTGAGATGGATAATTGAGGGAAGCTGTTTTTCCATCATACCGTTCCTTACATCTGAGTGGAGTTTTCACGTTTACAGTCAAGGCTGTGAGCTGCACACATTTACATCTCCTCTAGAATTATTGGGAATACAAAACCACAGAGCAGCTTCCTTCCCATATCCTCTGAATCTTATAAGATTTTTATAAAAGAAATGATCTATTCCCCTCAAGGGAGAGGTTTCACAGATAGACCAACTCTATCTGAACTTGAGGAATAAAGAAGACTCCCAAAAGGTATGCTTTCTGAGACACTCTGGAAACTCCAACTAAAGGGAAGATATAGTAGCTAAGGGTAGAAGTCATCAAATGGCAGACTTGGGAGAACCTAGGCACACACCATCATCTATACCAATGTATACCCTCTTTGGGCAACAATAATTATCATCCCTTAAATAAAGCTCTGAAATGGAAAGAGTTCTGAACAAATGGTTCTACTGTTTGACAATACACGGCATCCCATGCTCAGCTTTAGTTTTAAAGGAAATAGGTAGAGTGAAACCTTGCAGCCTCTTCAAGCTGCTGGCCATCTCCCTGTGAGTACCCTCCAGAGGGCAGCCTGAACATCAGGGTTCCTGAGACTGTAGATAAGTGGGTTCAGCATAGGGTTGATGACAGTGTTGAAAATCCCAATAGCTTTATCCTTATCTGAAAGTTTGGTGGAACCAAGTCTCATGTAGTTAAACATGCCTGTGCCATAGAATATGGCCACCACAGTGAGGTGAGAGCTGCATGTAGAGAAAGCTTTCTTCCTGCCTTCAGCAGAGCGAATTCGCAGAACAGCAGCTGCCACATGGATGTAGGAGGTGAAAATGAGTGCCATGGGGGTTCCTGCCATTATGAAACCCACTCCAAAAAGAAGCAGTTCATTGATCTGGGTACTGGAGCAGGAGAGCTGGAAGAGCTGGGGAAGGTCACAGTAGAAGTGATTGATTACATTGGGGCCACAGAAGTGAAGTGTGGATATGGCTACAGTGTGAGTCAGTGCATTGCTGAAGGCACAAGCCCAGGATGAGGCCACCAAAATCCTCTGGACTGAATGGTTCATTCGGGTGCTATAGGTAAGGGGCCGGCAGATGGCCAGGAAGCGGTCATAAGCCATGGCTGTCAATAGGAAGCAGTCAACCCCAGCCAGCAGATGGAAAAAGAAGAGCTGTGTGAGGCAGTCTCCATATGGAACTGTAAGCTTGTGGGCCAAGAGCCGAACCAACATGGAGGGAATAGTGACACTGATGCACCCCACATCCATCACTGACAGATTCCCCAGGAAGAAGTACATGGGCGTGTGCAGTTTGGGTTCCACCAAGACAGCTGCCAGGATGCTCAGGTTGCCCCCAACAGTGGTCATGTAAGCCAAGAGGAAGAGTATGAAGACAACTGGCCACAGCTCTGGTGTCTCCACCAAACCCAGCAGGATGAACTCAGCCACAGTGGTTCCATTGGCTTTAGGAACTTGCTGCATGGGTTCCTTTAAAGAAGCATGCAAGGAGAAAAACAAGCAGACCTCTCAGTGAGATGGGGAAATTTGAATCATAGTTACTGTAAAATGTACAATTAGAATACTTAAAAGGGAAACTTATATCACTCCATCCATTCCCTTCTCTCCCTCCAAATGATGTAATTATGTAATGACCTCAAAAAATAAGAAAAACCATTTCAAAAGTATAATGTTGTTGATGTTGAGTTTAGCTCTTAAAGAAACTGGGGGTGATTGAGTGACTAATGTGTTTGTAAGGTGTATCAGATCAATTATCTAATGTTCACACAATTCACAAGCCAATCCAACTCTTCATGCTAAAGAAAAACACCCAGTATTTGGCTACTGTGACATAGTAAGATTTTCTAGAAGACAACCTCTGATTATCCTTGGAGAATGACAACAGAGTAGGTGTCACCCTTATATTTAATTTTTAAATAAATTTTGTAGCATTAACAGTGTAAATCTTGAGAAATAAAGAAAAGGTTGTATAATGGGGAAAAAAATGGTTTACCTGGAAGAAAAAGTGCTGTCAAGGCAATAGGAGTTAAGATTTAAGAAGTCCTTATTTACTTATATGCCACCAGTGTACATAAACAGGAAACAATGAAAAATAATTCACTATTTTGTTTTCCTAAGGAAGTGAAACACTCATGGTATAATATTAAGAGAATGATACACACACACACAGAGAGAGAGAGAGAGAGAGAGAGAGAGAGAGAGAGAGAGAGAGAGAAGGAAAGCATGAAGGGAGGGAGGGTGAGAGAGAGGGAGAGAGAGACAGGGGTGGGGGGATTCCAATCTTGCCAGTGGCTTTAACAAAGGTGGCGTTTATTCCCTTGCTTGTTTCAGTTTTCCACATTGTCTACAGTTGACACCGTTTTTAAATGCTCTTTGGTGCTAGCATCTGGAGATGACCATGGAAACCTACTGAGTCCCACAGCACAATGAACTGACCGAAGGAGAAACTGTGTTCTCTTTCTCTGCAACAGCCAAGGCCTTGGATGTGGACAGATTTCTTGGGGCATTCTCTGACAACACTCAAGCTGGGGACCTTGCTTGGGCTAGCCACTACTCTAAGGACTTCACATGCAGAAGATAATAATTCCTTCACATCAGCATGGAATTACTATTTTAATCTTTGCTTCTCATCAAGAAAAACATGAGCATACATCAGGAAGAGGCACAGGCAGGTTTCACCCTCCAGAGTCCCTGCTCCTAACTACTAACACTGCAGTTAATCCCAGAATCTCAAGGGTTCGAGGCCTTGCCGTTCTTAACTTCTCCTTGAAACTCTCTGAACCACTCCATGACTCAAAATTCACCCATAATCCTTATGGTTGAACCTATGTGGACTCCAATGTCTTGTGTTGCAGGCAAGTACTTCAAGTTCAATGACCTCCCTAATGGGTCACAGCCAGAGCTGCCTTTCTTAATTTCCTGTATCCTCATCATTGCTTCTATTAGTTTCTCTGCATAGAATGCACTTATAGTGTCTCCTGACCACATCTTCACAACTTGGTACGAATGATGCTGCTTCCAGAGCACTACCCTGACAAGTTCCTCCCCATTCCAAAGTGATACTTATGTCTTCAATATTTCTTATGCACTTTGGTTATATTTTACATGGCACTTATCTTATAGAAATCATTTAAGTGTTGATGTAATCGCTCCAGTATAATTCAAGAGCAAAATCCACATCTGATTTCTCTTTGGGATCTATACTTATGGATCCACTGTGTCTGTGCACCACCTCACAAATAAATAAAGGACTGCATTTTTGTTAACAGACAAAAAGCATTGGTGGCTAACAAGGATTATGAAAAGATAATTTTTTTTTTTGGTTCTCTTTTTCGGAGCTGGGGATCGAACCCAGGGCCTTGTGCTTCCTAGGCAAGCGCTCTACCAGTGAGCTAAATCCCCAACCCCATGAAAAGATAATTTTAATGGGACCACTGTGAATTGGGAAGAGCTAGACTTTGAAGAGCTTTGAATGAAAGATGATACCAGTTGAGTGAGAAACACAGGTTTCTTTGTAGTTGAGATGACTCTAGACAGATCGTGAACCCACTAGCAACCCTTTAGCAAGCTACATGCCAACAAACACCTTTCAAATCACTTTTACAGTCAGATAAAAGCAAATAAAACCCAGTCATATCATGACACAGAAATGGTAGCTGCTGCCTTGATTTCAACCAACAAGAGACTAAGTATGGACAGTCAACTAACAGCACAATGCAGGATGTTTGTGCTTGATGGGATCTTGAGAGGACCATCAGTGGTGAGGACCACCGCTGATGCTGATCTGCTCTTGCATTCACTTGGGGAAGACTTTTTACCTCAGGTATCTTTTTGCTGTTGAGACACTAATCAACATATCTGTAAAGTCAGGAAGGTTCTCTCTCTGAGAAACTGCCTAAGTTCCTTTTTTGTGACTTAAGGGTAGAGGAAGAACCATGAAAACTCACCTGGTGATGGCACAGAGACCAGTGTGGCTTAGTGGGAAAGGATGTGAAACACAAAGAAACAGACAAATTCATTCAGCTTCAGTGAAAGCGAAAGGGGGCTCTCTCTATATATATATATTATATAAGAGAGAGAAACAAAACAGACTCAGAGTCATCTCTGTCCTGGGGACTTTCCATAATAATGTCAGCCTCTTGGGACCTCAAAATTAGTCCCAAGAAATGAAAAGAGGGCTGGGAACAGACAGAGTCAGGTTAAAACACAAGCCCTAATAAAAACTACCCTGGTACGACAGAGGAGCTTCACACCATAGTACAGATTCAGAATTTTTCCTATGTCTTTGTTCTCACCTTCATATTGTCTACAGACACACAGAGGAGATAGGACACAAGGTTTAACACACAGGGGCATAAAAGGCTGTCTGCTGTCCCCGAGTCACTCAGGGATTTATAGATGGAGCCAGGACTGAACAGGGTCTTGCAGCTGAGAGTGTAGCTCCTTTACATGCCTGCCATAAATAGAATTCGGGGACTGAGGCAGGCTGGTTTCTAAGCTTTTGGATGAGGAGAGAAGCTGCTTTGGATCTGGGAATGAAGGAGAAACCCAAGAAAGGAGACTAATCAGAAGAGGCTCATTGTCTATGCTAATCTTCTCTGTATCGTTCCAATTTTAGTATATGTGCTGCCAAAGCGAGCACAAAAGAGGCCCATTGTAACCATAGTAAATCCTCAAGGATAAAATGTGTTCCCACCTAGAGCCTTGTTAGTGAGGGCCAGAGGGACTGTGTCTTGAGATTCATGTGATGATCCTAGGAGAGGCCATGGAAGCACTGTGCTGGGAAAAACAGGAGGTTTGGGGGGTGGCAAAGTTGCTCCCTGTTGTGGGTTCATGGCAGACTTTTGAGACCAGGAGCCTTAGCATAGAGTATGAAAGAAGGAACTTAAGCAGCTGTGCAATCCGACCTTCACACCCTTTACTCTGTCAGATAATTGATTATCCGCCCAAACCCCAGAGGTAGTGCCTGCTCTGTGGGGTGGAGGAACACATCCTCCATTTCTAAGCAAGTGCTAAGAAATCCTTTTTTTGGCCCTCCACATTCTTCTCTGTGAAAGGCACATGATTTCCTTCCTTAAATTTTCTATGAGAATTAAATTTAACAATACCCAGAGTTCCCTGTTGGGGGTGGCCAATACTTTTAGTAACTTAGTAATAGTAAATAACATTTTTTAAAAGATTTATTCATTTATTATATATAAGTACACTGTAGCTGTCTTCAGACACACCAGAAGAGGGCATCAGATCTCATTACAGATGGTTGTGAGCCACCATGTGGTTGCTGGGAATTGAACTCAGGACCTCTGGAAGAGCAGTCCGGTGCTCTTAACTGCTGAGCCATCTCTCCAGCCCAGTAAATAACATTTATCACATGTTTTCTATTTCATTTACCAAGAACTTTTCATTGGGTTGATTAAATTCTAATCAGTCTTTCCAATGATTCTGTGATGTGCCTATATTTCTCCCATTTTACAGATTAATAAATTGAGTTTCAATGTGATTCGGCGATTTTCTTATAGCCACGCAGGAATCTGAGGACTAGAGTTTAAATATGCATTTGTACCATTTTAAGGAACATAGTTGCAACACCAATGCTATAGAATCCCTCTCCATATCTTTTTTTTTTTTTTTATGAGTCTCGTTGACCTCACAGTGAGTACTTTTAGTTCTATTTTTAGTGTACAGTACTGGCTCTTATGTTTATCTTATTTAACATTTTTGAGAATTTAATTCATTAGTACTATATTTACATCATTCCCACTGCTAATTCTTCCTCCTTAAACCCACCTTGTACCTTCCCATTCCTTCTCAAATCCTTGACTTCTTCTTTATTGTTATATGTACATATAATTACAACCTACTGAGTCCATTCAGTGTTGCTTATATATGTGTGTGTTTACAGCTGACCACAGGATTAGAAAACCAATTAGGGGCTCATCCCTGGGGAACACTGATTTCTCTCCCTCTCTTAGCAGCCATTAATTGCCTGAAGCTCTTTGTCTGGTTTAGGGCCTGGTGAAATTCCTTTAGCCATATTGAAATGTCACCTGGTGTTCTCATTACATAGGTCTTATTTAGGCAACCACATTGTTAAGATTCCATTTGTGTAACTCCTTGCCATCAGGAGAAGACACTACCTCACAGCAAACAGCCTGGCCCTCTAGTTCTCACAGTCTTTCTGATTCTCTTCCTCGATGTTCCCCAAACCTTAGATGTAGAAGTTATACTGTAAATGTATCAGTTGAAGACTGGCACCCTAAAGTCTGTGTTCTCTGTATTTTGACCAGTTATAGATTTCTGTGATACTCTCTGTCTGTTGCAAAGAGAAGCTTCTTTGGTGAGGGGTGAAAGGTAAACTTATTTGTGGATATGAGAATTTAGAATGCAGTTGGAACTTCTACTGGTTTAGGAATCAGGCAGTAGTAGGCTCTACTTTTCTATCACCATGGAAAAACACCAAGACCAAGGCAAGTTATTTTAAAAAGCATTTAATTTGGGCTTTACAAGTATGAAGGGTTAGAGTCCATGATTGTCAAGACCAAGAGCATAGCAGCATGTAGGCAGTCATAGTGCTAGAGCAGTAGCTGAGAGTTTACATCTGATCCACAAGCATGAGGCAAGGAAAGAGGGAACTAACCAGGAATAATGTGGGCTTTTGAAACTTCAAAGCCTGCCCCCTAATGACATAATTCCTCCAGCAAAGTTAGACCATCTAATCTTTCCCACACAGTTCAACCAACTAAGGACTGAGCACTCAGCATATGAGCTTATGGAAGTTATTCTCAAATCACAACAGTCGGCAAAGCTCTTGCTTAAGGATTTATTATATGAATACAGAGGCTTTTCATTGTTCAGTAGTTTGTTTCCTAAATATAAAACTGAAAATACTATTGTGAGCATTATCAGTGACAGCAGAAACTAAAACATCAATAAAATTAATTGTGAAAGTAAATATGCTTTCCTAAATAAACCTTGAGTAAAATGGGGGGAAACTATTGCGACATTGTTATAGGAATGTCATAATACAATGACAAGCCAATGCTGAGCTAGACTTTTCAACTTTGGTTTGTCATATGCTGGTCATTGGATCTCATTCTGCTTTGAACATGAAATACTCCCTACAGAATTATATGCTTGAGCACTTGGTCCCTACCTGATGGAGTTATTTTGGGAGTCTTGGGATATTTGAGTGGAAAGCATGAGGGCCTTGGAGGGTTGCAGACTGATCCTACTTCCAGCCTAAGCTTTCTGTACCTGTCAAAAATGATATCAACCATGCTTTCAGAGCCTGTAGTCTTAGATGGACCTATCCCAGTCTCCATGCCTTTCCTATTATTTCTGCACTGAGTCTGCCTCTGCCCTCAATGAATCCAAGCACCCCTGTGCACCAGATTAGACTGAAAGGAATGAAACTTAGCTAGGGAGGATGAGTTAGGCACAATTTTGGTGGGTGTGAGTGTGGGAGAAACACCCTTCTCTAGAGACAGTTTTCAGTGGAACATCTCTCCTTACTTGGGGGAACAGGGGCTATATAAACCTTGAGGAGTGGGTAGGTGTCAGGAACTGACATAGGACAAGCTAATAACTAGCAGGTGATCTTCCTTAGATAGTCCAACTTAGATTAAAAATCCACAATGGATTTGCTCTGATAGGCAAGGCCCAGGAGAACTTCATTTTAAGAAAGATTCCTGCTATTAATATGCTTTTTTCCTGTTATTATTAAACATGTGTAACAATGACTAGGTATTAGCCCATGCTTTTGAGCAGATCTCTGCAGAACGAAGGTGTACTATCTTGTAGTGATGTTATTTAGACAAATAAATGACTTCTTAATTCTTAGTGGTGATCCTATAAGAATTCCTAAAATTATATCAGTATTTATTACACTCTTTTACAATGGGACTGCTATTAGGACAATACTGATAGTCAATACTGCAATGAGAACTCTGCCAGTCTTTGGTGTCACAAGTTAGTTGCTTCTGAGAGAGTAAGCAGGCATTCTACTACTCAGAGCACATTCCAAAAGATTGTAAAACCATTAACCAAAGGTCATAAAAGGAAACTAACAATTTATTATAGGTTCTAGCACAGAAGATAAGGTTTATCTATACAAAGGTTTTATCTATACAAAACTTCACTAATAACTTAGTTTTGGTTTTTAACACTCCATGGACCTGTGGAGCTGTGACAAGTGATGAATGTTTAGCCAAATAGTTACTCCCAATAGTTATGCATATAAACATTCTCTGTTGTAAACTTCTTATTCAATTTATGACTTGAATTTATGTGTAAACTTGTGATGAACTTTTTGCCATGTGATCATGTATTCCAAAAGGTGTACAAATGCTGAGGATAAAGAGAAGAGAGCATTATTCTCTCCTTGTCTCGCTTTTCTTACCATTATTCTCCTTATCTCCTCCTCTTAGTTCTCTTTAATCTATCCTGCTTTTCTTAGATCTGTCTTATCCTCTTTTTCTTAGAGGTCCCTTTCCCCTTTTTTCTTAGAGAGCTTGCATGGGAAATTTCTCACAACTTAGAAATAAATGCTAAATTCACTTTTCAAAGTGTCATTTTTGCTTCCTGCAACTTTAACTAGCAGGCTGAAAGTTAGAGCCCTGCAATTCCTGTAGAGGAAAGGCTACATTACTTAATCTCTTGCTGTTAGACTACAGGTTTTAATCACCTAAACCAGCAGGTTTTGACACTCAGAATTAGCAAGAAAGTTTTTAGGACTTTTTAGAAGTTATCATCAACATTCGGTATAGTTAGAGAGCTAAAATGTCTAAAGACCATAAATCTTTAAAGCCACACCTGAGTCTGACTCTGTTTGTCTGATTTCAACCTGCTCTAGGCCAGGGAAGCTCCCAGCAGGTAGGGATTTTCTGGGTGACTGTGCATTATTGTCTATGCCCGGGTACTGAGAATGCTTCATTTGCATGAAAAGGGATTCCAGGTGCTGCTAGACACATCCTAATAAGGAGAGATGAAGTTTAATCTGAAACCTGTCCACTAGGCTATGTGACTACCTCAAAGTCAGCAGAGGTGGGGGTTGTAATGCTTATGTGAGCTGAGACATGCAAGCACAGAGCAGGGAGGAAGCAGTCCTACTCCTGCTGGTCTCTGGATGAGCTTTTGGGAATTTGGACAGGTCTCAACCTCACTCTTGCTCTGTACCTACTCTTCAGTCATGGCTGAAAAATTATGATGGAATTCTGAACAAAAGTAACCACCCCTCATTGAGGAAGCTTTTCTTTGCAGCAGACTGAGACTATTACAGAAAAATACAACTAGTCAAAATACAGAACCCTTTATTTTTGGGTTCACAGCCCTGATAAATACATCTACAACACAACTCCTGAACCTTAGGGTGGTAGAGTCCAGGATTCTATAGATGAGTTGTGAAAGAATCACGATTTGACCCATATCATGAAAATTAACTATTTGATGACATAACCATACATAGGTGAACCTCCAAAACTGCATCTCAAGATAATAATTTTTAATATTATGATGATTTTTAACTATTTGCAGTTAAATATTAGAAGAATTTATTTATAACAGACACTGTTACCAAATATTTGGAGAACAGTTTCATTTAATATTGATAAAATAATGTAAAATTTGTAAAGGGTAAGAGAAAATATATATGTCTCAATTTTTATTTCATTCAGCTTGGGACTTGTGCTTATTGTGACTTATAGAAATACTTGAAGAACAATAAAACAAATCTCTAAGGAAAAATCTTAATAATGAATGTACTGTGGGTTTTTTTTCTTCAGACAGAACCTCATGCAGCCCAGGCTGGCCTCAGAGTTGCTGTCAAAGATTGAATTTCTTATCCTCCTTGCTTCCACCTCCAAGTGCTGGGATTACATGTGTGTACCAGCACACCCAGTTTATACTGTGTTTGCTCCCCTACTGTTCACCCTCAAGCCATGTCTCGCTTTCCTGTGAGTACCCTCCTCAGGGCACCCTGCACATCAGGGTTTCTAAGGCTGTAGATAAGCGGATTCAGCATGGGACTGATGACAGTGTTGAGGATGCCAATGCCTTTGTCTTTGTCTGAAGCCTCCACTGACCCCAGCCGCATGTAGCTGAAGACCCCTGTCCCATAGAAGATGCCTACCACAGTGAGGTGAGAGCTACATGTGGAGAAGGCTTTCTTCCTGCCTTCAGAAGATTGGATTCTCAAAACTGCAGCTGCCACATGGATGTAAGAGGTAACAATGAGAATCACGGGTGCACCAGCCATAAGGACACCCAAACCAAAGAGCAGCAGCTCATTGAGCTGGGTACTGGAGCAGGACAGCTGGAAGAGCTGCGGAAGGTCACAGTAAAAGTGATTGATCACATTGGGGCCACAGAAATTAAGTGTGGATATGGCCACCGTGTGGGTCAGTGCATTGCTGAAGGCACAAGCCCAGGATGTGGCCACCAAGATCTTCTGCACTGTATGGTTCATTCGAGTGCTATAGGTGAGGGGCCGGCAGATGGCCAGGAAGCGGTCATAAGCCATGGCTGTCAACAGGAAGCAGTCAACTCCAGCCAGCTGATGAAAGAAGAAGAGTTGTGTGAGGCAGGCTCCATATGGAACTATACGCTTGTGGGTCAAGAGACGACCCAACATTGATGGGACAGTGACACTGATGCAGCCAACATCCAGTATAGACAGATTCCCAAGGAAGAAGTACATGGGGGTGTGCAGTTTTGGTTCTACCAAGACAGCTGCCAGGATGCTTAGGTTGCCCCCAACTGTGAGAAGGTAGGCGAAGAGGAAGATTACAAAGATGGCTGGCTGCAGCCCTGCTGTCTCTACCAAGCCCAGAAGAATGAACTCGGTAACTGCTGTTCCATTGCTCTCAAATTTTGACTCCATGAATTCCTGTTATAAGACATTTCAGAGTAGAAACAATCTCTCTTTACTGTTATTAATTGAAAAAATACACTGATCCAACTTCATATCCTAAGCCTGAGGATAAACTTCTGTGTATCCTGGGGATTTTTGCTCTCCTCTAGCCCCCACCTTACTTGCTGTCTCCAGTTCTACTTTTATCTGGAATCTTCACCTGTCAGGTGCCTGATGATACCATTGCCTCAGACCTTTCTTGCCACACCATGAGAGGAAGTTAATGGATAAAGAAAATGTGGAATGTACATGTAATGGAAAAATAAAAGCAGAAATTGCCAACAGTAAAACTAAGTAAAACTCAAGAGAGAAACAAGCACATAGGAAATGCAGAATTGGGAGAAATTTAGTGAAGTATGTAAATGTAACTAAAGTCAGTCATGGTCATCAAGAAGATTGATTCAGGTTGGAGGTCAGCCCAGGTAACATAATGAGGGGAAAGACAAAGGGAGAGAGACAGAGAAAATGATATATACAAATCAAGAGTTTTTAAAAACCAACAATAATCAACTATAAAATTTGAATGTCTTGACTTGTAATATATACCATAATTTGATGTAAAGAAAGAGTATCAAGAAATAGTATCCCACAAATGAAATTTTGCCTAAAGCATATATATATAGATACCTAGAAAAATGACTAATATCAAATGTCTCTCAGTTCTATCAACACATAGGAAATGGGAGCTTTCAGATTTATTTCCCCATATTTTTCTTTTAACCCCAAATGATCTATAACCAGTAATATTAGTGCTATGATCACAAGGTATTATATATTCATGAGTCTTATATGTGTACATACACACACATGTGCACACATTCATGTGTTGGTTCCTCAGGCTCACAGAGACCCCTCATGGCTGAATGACTATGCCTCTGCTCCTCTGTGTCACAGGCTTGAGGTGCTGTTCTTCAGAAGATTGAAGAGTTTCAGATTCCTACAAGAATTTTCAACGTTCTATGACATGATGAAATAGCATTTATTCCATTCCCTGTTTTTATAAAATCCACTAATAACAAAACAACCTTCTGGCTTTCTAGTTCCCATCAGAATGAATCTGTGTAGGGTTCAGCAGTGTGATTATGGCCTGCTTTACATGATGTATGTAAAGCACATGTAGATGAGTACTGTCAGAATGTTTATCTTCTTCTGATCAAGTCAATTCCTTCCTTTGACATTACTTTTCTGATTTTGTTTTTGTTACTGCAGCTGTCAATTTATTTTTTTTCTCATTTGTATTAGTCCTTTGAGGACTTCATAGAATGCATTTCGATGATACTCATCTCTACCCCTACTCCTCCCAGATCTGTCCCTCCTTCCCTGTTCAATTTTGTTTCCTTCCTCCTATTTTGTTTTGTTTTTTTTAAAAAACTGTCTAGTATCATTTATGCTACTTTATGCTCTTGGATATGTGGCCACCACTGGGGGGTGATCTGCATGTCAGGAGCCATATGCATGCAAATTTAATTTCTAATCATCAATGTCTTCATTAAAATTACCCTTGATACACTCACATAATTTCTTTATTGTTGTTGTTGTTATTATTATTGTTGTTGTTGTTGTTAAGTTTCCTTGACAATTTCTTGGCATCATGCCTGAGGCTTTTTACATAGATGCTGAGGATCAAATTTAGCCCCTCATGTGTGTGTAGCAAGCCCTGTACTGATTGAGCCATCTGCCAATCCCCTTATTTATCAAATATCTGGTTTTCTATCTTGAAAATTTGTCCTTATTAGGTGTGCTTTTGTATGACTGCTAACCTCCAAATAGCCATGAAAGCATCAGAGGAAAGATTTGTATGAGGGATGTAGCAATGTGTCCACTGGTCAGGCCAGTTAAGACAGTCTTTTAGACAGGCACCTAAGAGGACCGTCTTAAGTCTAGGCACTATACACATGCAAAAGAATGAAACTAAGCCCCTATTCTTCACTGTGAATGCAAAAGAGCAAAAAAAATGCACTAAAAGACCCAAAGAAAAGATAAAAAATTGCTAGGAGACAAAAGGAGAAACACTACAACACAGCAATATTGGCAAGGCGGTTTTAAGTAAGCCCCCCTAAGCACATGCAACAAAAGTCAAACAGATAAGTGGGATTATGTTCAGATTGGAAGCTACAACACAGCAAGAGAAACAGAACACACAAGGAACTCAGAAGGCTCATAGCGAACACCCAAGTCCTCTAGTCTGCTTCATTTCTGTTAGGAGTTATACCTTTAAGTGCAGATTTAAGATTAAGGACTACTAACTCCTTCACAACATGCCAATCCTGTAAGAGTCTAAATAGGCAATTCTCAAAAGAAGACACACACAGCAAATGTTAGTTACGTCTTAACCTAAGAAAAAATCTTTAAAAAGCATGAAATGTCCAGCTATTTATGCAATAGAAACCGAGACTTGCTCTTATAAAACTAACTTGGCCCTTTGGAATTTTCTTCTGGAGCTCATTAGACATGGAAAGTGATGAAACATGAGCTGCCTCATGTGTTCAGGAGAGACACCAGCATTGGTCAAACGTCCTGAGTTAGTCCATATCCTACCACTGACAGAGTTCTGATGAACCATCATGCAAGGAGACTGCGGGACTAAAACAATTCTAAACTTTTCCTGCTGTATTACTGTATGCACATCACAGTACAATGACAGAAGGCAATTTTTTTAAAAAAAGTAACCATTTAATGTTTGTTACTTCTTATTGAAGGTATATGTAGGTTTTCTCAGTCAATTATTGGTTCCAATTCATTTATGTTTTAATTTTTGAAGTCTACCATCAGAAGAACTCATTTATTTTGTCACAGGTTTCTGGGATATAAATACCTATAGTGCACTGATACTAGTTTGATCTTTGCTTCCTTGACTTTAAATCAATAAGGGATGAAGAAGTTGTTTGTAACTTTGCAAATAAACCTTATTTTAAGCAAAAAAAGTAACCACTTAAATTTAAAAAAATAATTAGCATTTCTTTATTTGTGTGTGTGTGCACATATATGTACATGCATCTGTGCCATGGCATAGGTGCTATGGTGTTATGTACCTATGTCAGGGGATGACTTGAAGGAGTCAGTTCTCTCGTTCTACCATGTGGGCTCCTGGGGATTGAACTCAGGTCATTGAGCATGGCAGCAAGTGCCTTTACCTTCTGAACCATCTTGCTGGCCCATGGAGAGCAATCTTAATGACATACAGCTTAAAATCATCCCATTTCTTTTGCCAAGGTAAATGTTGGCTGTTAGTATGATGTCTGCTTATACATGCTTTGCAATGTTTTCAATTAGAAGTTTCCCTTACAGCAATCCAATTTTTTACAGCTCTCTCAGGAGCAGGTCTGACTCTACCACACTGATCCAACCAACCCTATGGCTACCTCTCTTCTCTCAGACAGCAAACTGGCCCTCTAGCCAGTGGTTCTCAACCTTCCTAGTGCTGCAATCCTTTAATACAGTTCCTCATGCTGTGGTGACTTCCAAACATAAAATTATTTCATTGCTATTTCATTCCTATAATTTTGCTTCTTTCATAAATCATAATGTAAATATCTGATATGCAAGATATTTGATCTGTGACTCCAAAGGGGACATGATCCAAAGAGAACCACTGCTCTAGACACTGAAGACATACCCTATCTATACAGTTAATTTTCTATATTATAACTTAGATAAAGCAGCAGCTGTGGGCACACCGGGATACTTGGCAGAGTATCAATCAAAATCCCAAATGAAGGGTCCATAATATTGTGACTATCTTCTGTGTTTGTGAGTAAGGTTGAGGACATTCAATTTGGTAACACTTACATTGTCTAAAAACCCCTTAAATCAATGGTCACATCCATTGTGTCATCTTGTGGATTCTAACCATAGATCTAGAAGTTATTCTGTAAGTGTCATAAGAATTGGCAATTAATGGGAGTAAGGCAACCTTAAAGCATATCAAATAACCAAAGCATAAAGTGCCTCCAGCTTGCTTTCTACAATACAGTCTTACTAAAGTTGTAAAATGCTCTTCAATTTCTTCTATCCCCAGCTGTCTCAAACTGTTTTGTCTAGAATGATTTCTTATTCTTATCTCTAAACTTCTTTGACTGAATAAAAATACACATCCCCTATGGGGATCATCCTACTTTTCTCCTAGCTCAAACTGCTTTCCACTAACCTACTGTAGCACCCTTGTCTCTGCTATCCTCTTGAATGACCACTTCTCTATAGGGCACAGCTATGCTCCATTGTGGCTTATGGAAGGGAAGACTTCCATCTATCTGTCTTGGCTTCACATTCTCAATGCATAGTTTATATGCAGTGGGTTTTCAGTATTCCTGAAACAAATGCAGAATACACTTCAGAACTAAAGCCACGAGACCAACATGATTTCAGTGAGAAGGGACATTAGCCTGGACTGAAGGGACTGGGGCAGTCTCTTGGACAAGTGGGAAGCTATGCAGAATAAGAAAATGATGTGTTTATAGGAAGTACAAGCTTGAGTGAAAGGCACAAATGCACTGCTGTGGGATTTTTTTAATCTCTTTGTTTATATGAGGTGTTTCTAATGACTCATTAGGAAGAATTGAAACAACTGGCTTATTTTCCCCAAATAGCCCCAAAGACTTTGTCAATTAGGAGAGCAAGACCCTATGGATAAACATGGTCAGACCAGAACAGTGCACCTCACAGGGAACCCCGTGACCTCTGTTCTGTGCAGGTGGAACTTACTTGTCATTCCCAAGATTCTAAGATAAGTTAGATCTGTACATTCAAGAGGTCTGTGTCACACAAGGTTACGATGGTGACTTTGGCAGAAAAGCCACACTGCTATTCTCATAAACCTGAGATGCAGGCTTTCTTAATTGATTCTTAAGGACTCTCTGTGTCTCAACCAAACCGTAGGGGTCTGATGGTGAGTCTCAGCTAGGCCCTCTGATGAAGGCAAGATGACTGGCTTCTTGAGAAATGGGTCCTGGCAAAAAGGCTAGATTCTGCGAATGTGTTCATTCCCCATTAGAATCAGTAAGTAAGCAAGTATCATCCAAGGAATCTGCCAGGTGACAGAAGGGCCCTGGCAAGGTGACTCTCCCTTGCCCCTGCCACCCCAGCTCTTTGTTTCATACAATGGGTTATTTGAACAAGACTTGCCCTACTGAATTCTCTGAAATAAGAGGTCTTCCTCATTGTAACAGCTCCAGTGTCTTCTCAAGGATCAAAAGGGAAGTCTCAGGAGTGCTCACTTACCTATTCCAAGTACTGAGCTAAGCAAGGCTTCTCTGGGAGAGAAAGAAGAGAGGGAGGCACTATACAGGCCCTAGTCCCAGGGAACAAGGTGGGGTCATATATGAGGAAGGAAGTAAAATGGAGATGAGATCATCCTACCATGGGATTCCATCCACCGTAGAGTCACTCTCTAGGGACCTCAGAAATTAGCTCTTCTAGGAAGGAAAGGTTTAGGGAGCTGCAATCCAAAAAGTAACCCATATCTTTAATGAACCAAATAATAATGCTATGTAGCATTAACTATTTAAAGAGAGGCCTCATACTCTGCCTCTCATATTAATTCCATGAGAGTTACAAAGGAGTTTAGCAATCCCATTTTTCACATGAGGATTATAAGGTCTAGTTTATTCATTTTTCTCCAGTCACTATGGAACTAAGAATGATGCCAAAGTGGGTTGTTCTATGATGTTTCTGAGATCCCTGAGCAGAGAGAATCAAATCCCAGTGGGAATGGGCAGAGAGAATCAAGTCCCAGTTAGATCGACCTGAAGATGAGAAGAGGGCACAAGAAAAAGAGGCAAAAGTGAGATGCTTTCTTGAGAGTCACATGCTTAATGAGTGCCACATGAAGGCAGCACACTTCCCCTCAGGATGCTGTTAATAGGGTTTTAGGGTACATGGAGGAATCCCAGGATGGAAAAGCAATAGAAGACCTGAGTTGTTAGGAAGGGCCAGCCCAGAGAGGCCACTGGACACTATGATTTTCCAGTGACCTCAAAATTTCTACCAGAGAACTGATAAACAACTTCAGCAAAGTGGCTAAATACAAAATTATCTCAAAAAATCAGGAGCAAATGATAAACAGCCTGAGAAAGAAATTAGGGAAACAATACTCTTCACAAGCCACAAATAAAATAAAATATATTGGAGTAACTATAACCAAGCAAGTGAAAGGTCTGCATGACAAAGACTTCATATCTCTAAAGAAAGAAATTGAAAAGGATATGAGAATATGGAAAGATCCCCCATGCTCATGTATCCAGAAGATCAACACAGGAAAAAGGGCCATCCTACCAAAAACAATCTAAAGATTCAACACCACAGTTCCCAACAAAATTCTTTACAGACCTGGAAAGAACAATACTCAACTTCATATGGAAAAACTAAAACCCAGGATAGTTAAAACAATCCTGAACAATAAAAAAAAAAATTCTGGAGGTATCACCATCCCTGATTTGAAGCTATACCACAGAACAATAGTAATAAAAACTCCATGGTACTGGCATAAAAACAGACACATGGATGAATGCAATTGAATTGAAGACCCAGAAATAAACCCACACAAGCAATGCACACTTGATTTTTTACATAGAAGCCAAAACCATACAATGGAAAAAAGAAAGTGTCTTCAAAAAACAATGATGGTCTAAGTTGTTGATGTCTTCATGTAAAAGACTGAAAATAGATTAATAGCTATTACCCCGCACAAAACTCAAGTCCTGGTGGATCAAAGATGCCAACATAAAATTGCATACACAAATTCTGAGAGAAAAAGGAGTGGGAAATAGCTTTGAATACATTATCACAGAAAACAACTTCCTGAACAGAACACCAACAGTTCAGGCACAAAGATAAAAAATTTGTAAACAAGACCTAATGAAACTCTGAGAAGCACTTAAAGAAATGTTCAACATCTTTAGTCATCAAGCAAATGCAAATCAAAATTACTCAGAGATTCCATCTCATACCTGCCAGAATGCTTAAAATCAAAAAGTGACAGCTCCTGTTGGCAAGGATGTGGAGCAAGGGGTACACTCCTTCTTTGCCAGTGGGAATGCAAACTCATACAGTCACTTTGGAAATCAATATTGCATTTTTTAACCATTTCTGATTCTGCAGTTGAGAATCCTATGCTTATATCTGCACCCCATGTTTTAATTGGGTTATTTGGTTTGTCGATGTTAGTTTCTTGAGTTCTTTAAATGTGATCCAAATTAAGATCCATGCCATGAGAGGAAGTCTACCTCTGTTACTACCTGGAGGACAAGAACCAAGAGACTGGAGAGCCCAAAAACCTAAGATAAAAGCAAACAAGACTAGCAGAAAAAAATTAGTGAAATGATTCCTAATGATATTCTGCTATACTCACAGACTGGTGTCTAGCCCAATTGTACTCAAAGAGGCTTCACCCAGCAATTGTTGGAAACAGATGGAGGGACCCACAGTCAAAATTAGGTGGAGCTTGGACAACCCTGTGGGAAAGGGATCAAGGACACCACAAGAAAGCCAAAAAAATAAATAAATAAAATAAAATAAAATAACTAGGAATCATGGGATTCACACAGATAGAACTGCCAACCAAAACCTGCATGGAACTGATCTAGGCCCTCTGCACATGTGTTACAGTTGTGTATCTCAGTGTTTGTGTGGGACTCCTAATACAGAGAGCAAGGGCTGTCTCTGACTCTGTTGCTGCCTCTGGGACCACCTAGTGGGTTGTCTTGTCCATCCTTAACAGGAGAGAAGGTGCCTAATCTTATTGCAACTTGATATGCCAGGGCTAGTTGATATTTGTGGAAAGCCTGCCCTTTTCTGAAGAGAAACAGAGAAGTAGATGGAGTGAGGGAAAGAAGGGAGTTGAGTTGGAAAGTGAGAGACTTGGAGAAAAAGAGGGAGGAGAAACTAAGGTCATTTGTTGACTGGATCATTCATTCAAAATTAATAATAATATTTAAGGTACATGGATGGAAATTGATAGAGCTTCGGGACACCAAAGAAAGACCAAATCTACAAATGACAGGCATAGAGGAAAAGAACAATTCCATGCCAAAAGCATAGAAAATATTATCCAAAAATCATAGAGGAAATAGTAATAAATCTAGAGAATGAGATGCCAATCTGGGCTCAAGAGGCACACAGAACACCAAGTAGACAAAACCCCAAACTTGGTCATTTTAAAGTCAAAACACTAAAGTTACAGAACAAAAAGGAATGTTGAAAGCTGAAAGAAGAACCAAGTCACATGTAAATGCTGATCCAGCAGAATTACAGCTGTATTCAATAGAAATTTTTATTTATTTATTTAACTTTTAGAGCCAAAAAATATCTTAGGAAAATGCATTCCAAGTTCTAAAAACAGAACTGTCAAGACAGATTATTACACCTAACAAAACTGTCACAATAAAAGATAAACAAAATTAAAAATTAAAAGAAAATTTAAAAGAATAAACAAAAACTTTCCATGATAAAAGCAGGGAAAAGGAATTTATGATTAGTAATGCAATTCTATAGAGTACTCTGCAAGAAATATTTTAGAATACAATAAAATATATATATATATACTACAAAAAGGTAAACAATATAAAGAAAATTAATCAAAAGATACCACAATATCAATAAAAATGGCAGTAATTGATACATATCTTCCAACAATAAACATGAATATTAAATTGTTTCAATTCTCCCAATGAAATGACACAGATTAGACTAGCAGATTGGAATAGAAATTAGGATCCATCTTTTTTGTTTGTTTGCTTGTTTTTTGTTTGTTTTGTTTGTTGTTGGTTGGTGGGTGGGTGGGTGGTTGGTTGGTTGGTTGGTTGGTTGGTTGGTTGTCTATGAGAAATGAAGTTCACCATCAAAGATAGGCACAATATTACAGTAAAATGATAGGGGAAGATATTTTAAGCTAATGGAGCAAAAAAGTATGCTTGATCCTAAAATCTGAAAAAAATAGTAATCAAGCCAAAACTAGCAGAAGAGATAAAGAAGATAGCTTCAGATAAAGAGAGTAATCAAATTTACAATTGAAGATGATAGTAGAACACATGTTATATACAAAAGGAGTGGGGAACACTAGGAGTCAAAGGTTTAAGTAAAGATGACTGCAAAGAAGTGGAGAAGAGATACAAGTAGGGGTGTTTTCTCCCAAATTTTAAGATGTGTGAAATGGACATATTGAAACCCACTAGTTTGAAAGATAATTATAATTATAATTTCTTTAAAAATCTGAATGTAAACAGAGATAACCTATATGGATAGACAATGCTGCTTCAGAAGATACAAGTTATGAAACAAAAATCTCATACCAGGTATAGGAGGGCATCTCCCTACAAGTTCTTGATTGCCTACCATGACCAGATGGCAAGACTCTATTTCTGAAAACACCACATGCTTTGGTTGCAGTACATAGAAGAGTCAACCTCAAGCCAACTGAGAAATTTCCTCTCTGCTAATTATCTTTCATCATGCTAGAATATGTGGTTAAAGCAGCTAGAAGAAAAAATCAATGATCTTGCCCAGTTCTGGCCTCTGCACACTACAACACCCTCTTACAAGGTGAGATATTTCCATTTGTTCAATGGTGATATAACTGATATGGAGGAGCCAAAGCCTTCCTGATTGGTCTTGGACCCTTCTCCACGGAAGGGAATTTCATTTCTGGCACTGTAAACTGGTTCAAAAGTTGATGATTGGGGATGCTACAGGCCTTAGGCCTACAGTTGTTATTTTGCTAAATGATGATGTTGTCAGACTACCTTTTAAAAAACTGTGTTTATACCTGTAGATATGAGCTACTTTCAGTCTTGTTAGAGAAGAGAAGCTTTTTAGTTTTTAATGATCAGTGATCTGTGGAGAGATACATAGCCAATCAAAGTCTTAAGAACAAGTGACCATGAGGGCCCAGCACTAAATGGATACTCAGTTTCAACAACCCTCCACAAGTCTCAGGGAATATCATGAACAAGTATTTAAAAAGTATGAGGAAAAATGGAAACAGTATTATGAAATGCCATCTTCTGGTCATGACATGGCCGTTACACTAATAAACTTATGGTAGCTGTGGTTACCTACACAAAATCTACACAAGACCAAGCCAGCCAAAATTACAGCATGGATTAAGAAGAGGTTCACACACATGAAACACAAGATGGATGATCAAAATGCGAATGCTTCATTCCTTCTTTAAAAGGGGAACAAGAATACCCTTGGCAGGGAATAGGGAGGCAAAGATTAAAACAGAGGCAGAAGGAACACTCATTCAGAGCCTGCCCCACATGTGGCCCATACATATACAGCCATCCAATTAGACAAGATGGATGAAGCAAAGAAGTGCAGTCCGACAGGAACCGGATATAGATCTCTCCTGAGAGACACAGCCAGAATACAGCAAATACATAGGCGAATGCCAGCAGCAAACCACTGAACTGAGAACGGGACCCCCGTTGAAGGAATCAGAGAAAGGACTGGAAGAGCTTGAAGGGGCTTGAGACCCCATATGAACAACAATGCCAACCAACCAGAGCTTCCAGGGACTAAGCCACTACCCAAAGACTATACATGGACTGACCCTGGACTCCAACTGCATAGGTAGCAATGAATAGCCTAGTAAGACCACCAGTGGAAGGGGAAGCCCTTGGTCCTGCTAAGACTGAACCCCCAGGGAACGTGATTGTTGGGGGGAGGGTGGTAATGGAGGGAGGATGGGGAGGGGATCACCCATATAGAAGGGGAGGGGGAGGGTTTAGGGGGATGTTGGCCCGGAAACCGGGAAAGGGAATAACAATCGAAATGTAAATAAGAAATACTCAAGTTGATAAAGAAAAAAAAGAGGTTCACAAGGCCAACCCTTACCTGAGACTCTATCGGAGGTTGATAAAGGCTGGGAAATTGATAGTCATTTGTCTTTGGCGATTTAACCATTGGTAGCTGCCCAGTGGATAACCCCAAATACATTAGCCAACAGGTAGCATGAATTGATTACAGTAGGCTATAAAAACAAAGTAGAAATTTAGTAGAATAATAGTAGTGGTTTCTCCTCCTACTATTACTGGGCTAGATGGGGATAGTATTAAACTGATTCCTAGTGACTTATACTTGTACCCATAGATCGATGTATCCCTCAACCCTTATCAAAGAATCTTCTATTTGCAGTAGATCTTGATTAACACAGAGATCCAAATCTGGCCAAGGTGCAGAAAAAGAGACTGCAGAATGTTGTTCCAATCCTATATGCAGCATCTGTGACATACACTGTCCTTCTAAGGTTCAAGAATCGTTGCAAAAGAGTGCCAGACTGAGTGTACAAGCCATAGTGGGTAGATGACTATAGGGAAACTTTTTACAGATACAACAGGACACCTGCACCTAGGAACTCACAGTGATTGAATGATTAATGGGTCACAAATGAAGCAAGAAAGAAATCAAACTTTCTAGAATCGAAGGAAAATGAAACACAACATTAAAATCTATAGGATACAATGCAGTTCTACAAGAAAATTTTATGCATATGGGTCTAGATCCATCCCTACATTCACTAGGAAAAAGTTTTAATTAGGACTCTCTCGTTTATTTTTTTTAATAATTTTCTTTTTCTTGGATCAGCTTCATTGGCTGGAGTCCATATATGCCTTCCATGTTGATTCATGCTTCTGTGGTCTCATTTTCTTGTATGTCTACCTCTTGCATTACACTCTAGATATTATGTTTAGGAGAAATAATTAGAGATCCAGGTGACTTTATCTCCTCTGTGTATAATATTTTGTCACTGATATTGTTTCAGTCCTCACTGTGTGACCTTGTGCATGATCCTCCTGCCTCAGCATCATTAATGCTAAGATCACAAGTATGTGTCACTATATGTACCAAAGACTTGGCAACTTTCTCCAAAGTTTAAAATCCAACCCAAGGCTCCACACGTGACAGATGACCCTGCCACTGAGCTGCCATCATGCCCATGGTGTCTGAAAACTGCTTTAACTTAGTACTTGAAGTCACTAGAGTTTGAGGTTTTCTAAACGTCTAATGGCTCAAGCCAACTTCAGAACTTGTGAGCCATTTATTTCTGGCTTACCCTTACTCCTAGGGAAACTTGAAGGTTTCCTGTGATAATAATTTGTTTTGCTTCCTGTAAACAAGGTTCATTTCTCAATTCCTTTGTCTCCAGATATTAACACTGGAGCAATTAGTTCCATGTTCATGTCATTTGGGATCGTCTCCCCAAGGCCTCTCCAAAACTAATAAATAACCCTTTACGTCCCCTTCTTAATGAAACTGAGGTTCACCCTTTACATCCCCTTCTTAATGAAACTGAGGTTCACGCATCAGTTCTCAGAGACCATGGACCAACCACAGCACAAAGAGCCCTAATTTCTCTCTTCTGATTTATAGACCTGAAGACCCAAGAAAGAAGATCCTACTCCCCACCTGTAGCCACTAGAACAAGGCACAAAGTCCTGTTTTAAAAAGTAATGGACTGAATTTTTATCCTGTATATGAGAAAAATGAAGGCAACAGAACTAGAGCCACACAGAGCAGAGGGTAAGATCTGGGTCTCTCTCCCTCCCTCTCCCTTTCCCCTCTCCCCTCTTTCCCTTTCCCCTCTCCCCTCTTTCCCCCTCCCCTCCTCCCCTCTCCCCTCCCCTCTTTCTCATCTTCTCACTCACACTACCCCTTACTTCAAAGTACCCCCACCTGCCCTGCATGCAGTTCTCCATCCACAGGGAGGGCTGCACAGAAGAAACAGGAAGCCCATAACCATGTTCCCACTCAGAATCATCCCACTAAGGAGACCAGAGGACTTGACAAATCTTTTTTTTCCTGCAAGTGCAGAGTTTTGGGGTGTTTGTTTGTTCGTGTGTTTGCTTGTTTGTTTGTTTAGCTCACCCTACATTCTTTCCACACACAGCCAAGCACATAATAGGTGCTTATATCTATGCAGCCATCTAACCACAGCCACCCTGCAGGGTAGGAAATCTCCTTTGTGCTGAGAATTGTCTGTCTGGGGTGTCCTGTACTGTTTTGGGGGAGCCGGCCTCCCTTCCACTTGGGCAATCCCAGCTCAAAGACACTCTCAGGCACTGTGAGACCTGCAGCTATGTGGGTTACAGAAAGCTGTGGGAGTCTCCCAGCAGATCCAGAGGGATCCTCCTGTTCCCTCTTAGATAACAAAAGACCACCCTTGCCCCTCCACCAGTGGATGCCTTCTTCTGTAAAGAAACCCTAGCCATCACCTACTCCACGTTAATCACCCAGGTTTCTGAGGCTTCTCTGGGTGCCTTCCAGGATGAGGAATCTGCTGCCTCCCCAGTTCTCTTTCTGGAATGACACTTGCTTGGGGTACCAACCTCGTTCTAACTGTTACTCTTTCATTCCTGACCTGGACAATCTCCCCTTGCATGGAAACCAAAAATAGTTCACTCCCACACTCCCCTCTCCTGTGCTGTGGCAACTCAGGGTCTGACAGAGACCAGTCACCAGCCATCTTAGCATCCTAGGCCTTCTCTGCTGGTACAGGATGAGCTGAGGCTGTTCCTAAGGAAGGAGCAGAGCCAGGCCCCAGATGGAGAGGGCCCTGGAAGCCATTTCGCTTCCCCTTTCTCCCACCCAGAGCAGAGTCCCTACCAAAATTGAGTAAACTGTATCAGAATGTTGAACTGGTTAAGAATAAGTCTCCTGTAGCCCTTTCCACAAGAGTCTCTCCAATTTATAATCATATGTTAGGGATGGAGAAATGTGCCCACATGTGGCATTTCAGGTTTTTGACCAGAACCATTGTTTGATATGTGAGAGAGCAGTTGGGGAAGAGATTGGGAGGTGCATCAAATTCCAGCCCTACCAGTTACCAGTTGAGAGAATCTGTGAAATCCATTAGCCTTCTAAACACTTCTGTGGCCTCATCTATAAAATGGGACAAAGAAATGTCTGTGGTGAATTAAGTGCCTTAGTAACAACCAGCCAGCAGTGGAGATTTGCGTCTTCAACTCGGGTGTTTAACAGGAGCTGTGGTTTTTGAACCAGAGCTCTTCTGTTACTCTGGGAACTTGTCAGCTGCTTCCCCCTTGGGTGTGTTGAGTTCTTTCTCTCCTCTCCCTCTGGCTTTTCTGACTCTTGATGTCGTATGCCTTTCTGAGTCTTTCTTCATTTTCTTCCTCCTTCTCCTCCTTTTCATCTTCTTCCCCTCTTCCTCCTCCTCCCCTGCAGCTATGTGGGTTACAGAAGGCTCTGTTTTTCTCCCTGTCTCTGTTTTTCTGCTGCCATAGTCCATCTTCAGCTTTATTTACCTTCCTCAAGCTGATTTAAAACTATTACTGAGCCTCTCTCCTGAAATCTCAATTTTGCTCTTTGTACATTTTGAAATCCTTGCTGTGCATTTTGGGAATCCTAGTTTCCACTGGTTCTTTTTTACACTTTCTTTTATTCATCTTTATTCAGATTCTCTATTTGACATGGCATTATTGTTAGACTATCCTTTATTTCTTTAGTTATAGTTTCCTTTGGCTTTATGAAAATAGAGAGAGAGAATGTGTGTGTGTGTGTGTGTGTGTGTGTCTGTGTGTGTGTGTGTGTGTGTGTGTGTGTTGCTCAGGATAGAATTTAAGATTTCAAACATCTAAACCATCACTCTTTATATTTTTAATGTCTATGCTGAGATTTTAGGTTTGTTTGTTTGTGTTTGTTTTTTCTTCAGTAAAGTCTGATATCACACTGTTATCACAAACTATTTCTGAAGTTTGTTTATTCTTTCTGTTTGTTTGTGCCTGTGTACCATACACATCTGGTTTCAGTTTGAATTGCTTTCATTTTTGTCTCCTCATTTGTATGTTTGTTTGTTGTTTGAGACAGGGTTTCATTGTGTAACTCAGGCTGCCCTGCAATTTGCCATGTAAACCAGGCTTGACTCAAACTTGCTCTCTGTTTTCTAAGTGCCGGGATTAAAGACCTGGGCCACCCACGCCTGGCTCATTTCTGTATTTTTTGTTTGTTTGTTTGTTTGTTTAAACAGTGCTGTTGCTGGTGGGGATTTTGTTTTTGTTGGTAGTGTTTTAGGATTGGTTGGGGCGGGCAGGTTGTTGTTGTTTTTGGTTTATTGGTTTGGTTTGGTTTGGTTTGGTTTGGTTTGGTTTAGTTTGGTTTGGTTTGGTTTCGGGACAGAGGTGGTTTTGGTTGGTTGGTTTGGTTATACAGCAATGATCTTACTCTGTAGCCCTCCCTGGCTGACCTAGAACTTGCTGTGTCAACCAGGCAGGCCTCAAACTGCAATGACCCTATTAACTCCTCCTCCTCCGTTCCAGGGCTGCAGGCATAGTGTTTGGTGTTGTCCAGCTGGAGGTCAGGCAGCGTGCCCTGCACACTGGGCAAGTGTCCATCCCAGCACTGATGGAGATCAGTTTCCTGAACACAGATTCAAATTCACAGTATTGCCTGCTTCTTTTATCTCCTCCTAATTTCTGTTGGAAGATGGACAGTTCATTTATTGTAGCAACTGAAGTTCCTAGTCTCCTCTTCTGCAGCTTGCTATTGTTATTTACTTATTTCTTGGTTTAAGGCCCAAACTTACCATGAACTGATACTAGGGTACCTGAAGGGCTTTGCTCTCCGTCCCTGCCCACACTAGTAATCAAACCCCACTCATTGCAGCTGACAATTGTTGTGACAATCCTCTGAGACACTGTAAAACAAACTATACAATCAAACCTGAATTCTTTAAAGGGATGCTAGTTACTATTGATGGTCTTGTCCTGGCTGTGGCAGTCTCATGGTCTCTTCTGCACTTCAGTCAGGGCTGCATCATCAGGAACCCATGAATCTCCCCACAGCTCCCTTTTTCCACAGCCTCTACTGTTCTTACCATTTGGGCTTCAGTCTCTCCAAGCTCTATTGCAAATAAAGACAGTTCCTTTGAGAAAAGAATAAAAACTATATTATTTTGGTCTGGTTTTGCAAAACAAAAACAAAAACAAAAAATCAAAAAAATCTCCCAGATAAAGCACTGGAACTGGGTGTGAAAGAAGCAAACCTCCCTCTTAGTGACCCTCCCCCCGGGGGAGAGCATTATGGGTACAGAGACAGCAACCTTCACCCCATCAGCCTCTCTTCCTTCCATGAAACCAGGAGCTCCAGCCTAGTCAAGAGAGATCAGACCCCTCAATCCTCAGCAGGCCACACTGAGTTAAAGCCTCCACTCTGCAGGGGACAGAACAGTGGGTGGCTGCTTCTCTATTACCACACAGAGGCTGAGGCTTAGCCCCAGTAGGACTGAAGGAGAGGAAAGAAACACACACACACACACACACACACACACACACACACACACACACACACACACTGTAGCCCTGGGATACAGAGAACTATACATCCCAGGTTGCTGCAACTAGAGAAGATCCTTCCAGGGCTGGGATGGTATAGGGCAAGTCCTAGTCCTGCCATTCACACCCCTGTCTTCTTCCTTATTCCTCATCTACTCAAATAGCTGCTTAGGATCGTTTCCAGGGTCTTTCCATCCTCCATTTACACTTTTCACAGTTGCCCTGAAGAGCGTGCCCTTGGACTTGGCTCTCCACATCACCATGCTGCAGTCAATGGCACACTCCCATCTATTTTCAGCTTTAACTATCCTGGTGTCCACACAGACGTTACATGCTTGGACAGGATCTCTAGCCTTTAGCAGACGCACTACATCCCTGCCATTGGCATCATTCATTAATAGTTTAACTTTTCTTTTTTCCATAAAGAAAGACTAAGTGTGTTGAAGGAACATTCAGCAGATTACTTAGAATAATTTTGTTTGAAATTTTTTATTGGATATTTTTATTTACATTTCAAATATTGTCCCCTTTCCTGGTTTTCCATCCATAAATCCCCTAATCATTCCCCTCCCCCCTTCTTCTATGAGGGTGTTCCCCCACCTATCCATCCATCCCTTCCTGCTTCCCCACCCTGAGATTGCCCTACACTGGACAGGACCAAGAGCTTCTCCTCCCATTGATGCCCAACAAGGCTATCCTCTGCTACATATGCAGCTGGAGCCATGGGTCTGTCCATGTGTACTCTTTGGATGATGGTTTTAGTCCATGGGAGTTCTGGTTAGCTGATACTGTTGTTCTTATAAGTGCAAACCCCTTCAGCTCTTCAATCCTTTCTCTAACTTCTCCACTGGGGACCCCATTCTCAGTTCGATGGTTGGCTGCCAGCATTCAACTATGTATTTGTCTGTATTTGGCAGAGCCTCTCAGGAAACAGCTGTATCAGGCTCTTGTCACCATGCACTTCTCAGCATCAGCAATATTATCTGGGTTTGGCGGTTGTATGTATATGGGTTGAATACTCAGGTGGGGCAGTCTCCAGATGGCCTTTCCTTCAGTCTCTGCTCCAAACTTTGTCTCTGTATTTCCTCCTGTGAGTATTTTTGTTCCCCCTTCTAAAAAGAACTGAAACATCCACACTTTGGTCATCCTTCTTCTTGAGCTTCATGTGGTCTGTGGATTGTATCTTGGATACTCCGAGCTTTGGGGCAAACTTTTGAGTCTGTGCAAATGAGTAGTTTAATCTGCCTTTTTATTCCAAGGAAGAGATCGATATTTGCTATGAATACTGTATAGGAGGAAGACTAGAATCACCAAAATTGAGTGCTAACTACATGGCATTACAGTTAAGTATGGATTATACAGTCATAGTATGGATTGTAGTACAGACTATACAGTAAAGGAGAGAGGCTTGAGAAGAATCTCATGGTAGAGCACTTGTCTAGCATACATGAGACTCTACACTCAAGCGCGAGTGCCCAAAACTAAATAAATTAAATAAATAAGGAAAGAATGCAAGAAATTTGTCCTAAAATGAAAAAGACATACTTTTTAGATGGGGGAAGAAACTGTATATCAACAAAAGAGACAGGTAGGCTGGCTCATACCTTTAATCTCAGCACTTAGGAGGCAGAGGCAGGCAGATCTAGGTGAGTTCAAGACCACCTAGTTCTGTATAATGAGTTTAAGGTCAACAAGAGTTATATAGAGAGATCCTGACTCAAAAAAAAAAAAAAAACAGAAAGAAGAAAGAAAGGAAGAAAGAAAGAAAGAAAGAAAGAAAGAAAGAAAGAAAGAAAGAAGAGGGAAAGGCTTAAGGAGGCATAAAATTTACTTGGTTTTAAGAAGTAATGAAAAGTTATGACAATAACTTAAAGAACATTTTCCTATCACAGTAAGTAAATAAGGATTACTGAATTAAAAAGGAAAATATAAACACTGAATGTTGCAAGGAAGTTGTGTTTGCTTAGAGAAATTTTGAGATGATTTTCCCTCTCAATACACTTTTTATGCAGTGTGTGTGTGTGTGTGTGTGTGTGTGTGTGTGTGTGTGTGTGTGTGTGTGTGTGTGTTATACAGCTGGAGATGTAGCTCAGGAGTAAAGCACTTACCTAGCAAACTCAAGGCACTGAATTCAATCTAGGGTTGAGTTTATGTTTAGGGATGGAGGAAGCAAGGTCTTGTCATGTTGTTGAAGCTGGTTTCAGCCTCCTAGGCTCAAGCAATTATCCTCAGGCTCTTGCATAGCAAAGAGTATGGACAAGAGCGTTGACACCTGGCTCTAAGATACTTTTAATACTACGGAAGCGGGTGGTTTTGTTTGTGCTCGTCCTGCATCTCACCCCTGCAAGAGGGGTGCCTGGTAAGCCAATGTTCATGCTCACATTGCAGAAAACTTGGAAATGAATGGAGGCAACCAGAGTGGGGACTCTGAGTTCCTACTCCTGGGGCTCTCGGAGGTTCCTGAACATCAGCGCATCCTGTTCTGGACCTTCCTGTCCATGTACCTGGTCACAGTGGTAGGGAATGTGCTCATCATCCTGGCCATTGGCTCTGACTCGCACCTGCACACTCCCATGTATTTCTTCCTGGCCAACCTCTCCTTCACTGACCTCTTCTTTGTCACCAACACTATCCCCAAGATGCTGGTGAACCTTCAATCCCAGAACAAAGCTATCTCCTACCCAGGATGTCTGACACAGCTCTTCTTCCTGGTGTCTTTGGTAGCCCTGGACAATCTCATCCTGGCTGTAATGGCATATGACCGTTATGTGGCCATCTGTCGCCCCCTCCATTATACTACGGTCATGAGCCCTAAGCTCTGTATCTTGCTTCTCATCTTCTGCTGGGTCCTAGCTATCCTCTATGGCCTCATACATACCCTCCTGATGACCAGAGTAACCTTCTGTGGGTCTCGGAAAATCCACTACATCTTCTGTGAAATGTACGTCCTGCTGAGGCTTGCATGCTCTGACACCCACATCAATCACATGGTGCTGATTGCCACGGGCTGCTTCATCTTCCTTGTTCCTTTTGGATTCATGATCATGTCCTACATCTGGATTGTCAGAGCTATCCTCAGAATTCCTTCAGCCTCTAACAAGTACAAAGCCTTTTCCACCTGTGCGTCCCATCTGGCTGTGGTGGCTCTCTTCTATGGGACCCTTTGTATGGTGTATCTGAAACCCCTGCACACATATTCCATGAAAGATTCAGTAGCAACTGTGATGTATGCAGTGGTGACACCCATGATGAACCCTTTCATCTACAGCCTGAGGAACAAGGACATGCATGGGGCCCTGGGAAGACTGCTAAAGCCACTTCAGAAGCTAACATGAGGGTTGTTGGGTGGAAGAGGTATGAAATGGAGGGCATGCAGCCTTCAATATGTGCAGACATCCTCCTACAGGTTATGCAGGAGTGTTTAGACACAGCTCTGGCTCTCAATGAAACCTCTGTGGTGATGGAAAGACATGTAAGTACATCCCAGCATTCTTCAGATCTCACCATCTTTGCTAATAAATAAGGTCACACTAATGCCAACACTAGAATATTGCAGGGTAGAATTTTTCAATGTGCCTCACCATAGGAACACATCCTCAGGCTTTCCCGGAAACACCCAGTTATAACATAGAGACATTTGCTGTGTTATCTGATATAGACCAAATGCACAAAAAAGCAATGATGACTGATTATTGGTCATTGGGCTACGGTGGCTTGGAAGAAATTCTTTAAAGATGAATCACCAGAGCGAGAAGGGTGTAAGACTATAGAATGCAAGGTTCAGATGATGTGGAAGTCATTCTGCTATTCATCAACATATTCTTCTGAGTGTCTACCAAGCATGAATATGGAGCTCACAGCCAATTGTGAGAACTACGTAAAATTATATGTAAATGAGCATACCTTATCAGTAAAAAGGCAATGTTAATCACACTGATTTAAATATTTGTAGTATCTATCTGTTTAAGACACAAATGCTAGGGCTAGAGAGATGTCTCAGCAATTGAGAGCACTTGCTGCTCTCCCAAAGGACCCAAGTTCCATTCCCACATGACAACTCACAACTGTCTGCAACTCCAGCTTCAGGGAATCCAATGCCCTCTTCTGCGGCACAGATATACATGCAGACAAAATACTCATACATATAAATGTAAAATAAATCAATGTTTTAAAAATTAAATAAATAAACAAAAGGAAAAAAGATGCTACCGTGGGAATGAAGCTCAAAGCAGAATATTTGCAGAGCAAATACGATGGTATGGTTCCATGAGGGAAAGAGACAGGGAGGACCAAGAGAAAAGGAAAGAGGGGAGGGAGAGAGGGGGGGAGTGAGAGGAAGAGGGAAAGAGGGGAGGGAAAAGGAAGGGAGCAGGGAGGGGGAGGGGAATGGGGAGAGAGAGAGAGAACTCCAAAAGAATTAAATACACAACAAAGCTGGAAGGTAAAGGGTAACAAACTGGAACACAACATATTTTAAGTAAAATGTTGCTATAGTAACATTAGGTAACAGACCTTAAAATAGAAAAGGTGGACTCAGCAAGATCATGGATGAAAGTCTCCATCTCTCTGACCAAAAATAATTATTACTCACATAAAACAACCTGTTACTAAAATAAGATGTTTAACCTAAGCCTCATAAAAACAATGAAGATAAACCTATCTACACTGGTTGCACTAAATATAAAAAGGAAACACCCAAAGCATCTTCACAATGAAATGCATCATGAGAACACAAGAGGGGAAGAGGAGACCTAACTTCAGACACAGTTTGCTCAGCTGCCTCATGCAAGATTATATTCCTTCTTACACCATAAGCCAAAACAAACCAGTCCTTCATTTAAGGGAAAGAAGCACAAAACAAATGTTCCAGAAAAAAATTACAAAGTGACAGGAGGAAATATTCATCTGTGAATAATTAATTACTTTATATATAAACAGATAGGGATCTCCAATCAAAACACATATAGTACCTGGAAGGATATCGGGTATGGGATTCAACCATGTGCTGTCTACAAGAAACTCACTTTACTGTAAAGGATACATATAGATTGAGAGTAAATTGGTAAACAAGCAAAGAAATATTCATTTATGTACATATATATATATATATATATATATTTTCCAAGGAACTAAAAACTGGAAGAGTTGCCATGTTTACATCAGACAAATAAGCCAAACAAAAAGTCAAACACTGGACTTCCGGTTTTTAGCTGGAGTCCGAACCTCACTGATCCCAGCCACAGCTCCCTGCTCCCAAACCCGAGGGAGAGAGAGGTCACCACCCAGACAGGTGGGCACTCCTGAGACTGCAGAGCAGGAGAGACCACCAATACTGCCCACCCCTGCCCACATCCTTGGCCCAAGAGGAAACTGTATAGGGCCTCTGGGAACAGGAAGATAGGGGCACTCAAGAGGCAGGTCCCCTGCAGTCCAGACACCACCCAGACCTGAAGGGACCCACTCAACAGCTCCCTGCACCAAAATCCTGTGGGAGGGAGAGATAAACCTTCAGAGGAGCAGACAGGCCTCGGAAGCCAGAACAGACTACACTCTGCCCACATTTCTGACTCCAGAGGAAAACACCTAATGCCGTTGGGACCCTGGTGCACAGGGGCCCTGGGAAAAGGTGGGGCGGGCCCTTCTGGTTGCCAACCTCACAGAGACCTGAAAAGCAGCCCCCCAGGAGCAACTTCTGGCTTGGGACCACAGGTAAGACCAACTTTTCTGCTCCAAGTGGCATGCCTGGTGGACTCAGGACACAAGCCCACAGGAGCAGCTGAAAACCAGTAGACAGGAAAGACTACACGCCTGAAAGCAAAACACTGTGTTCCCATAACTGGCTGAAAGAAAACAGGAAAACAGGTCTACAGCACTCCTGACACATGGGCCTATAGGACTGTCTAGCCACTGTCAAAAATAGCAGAACAAGGTAACACCAGAGACAACCTGATGGTGAGAGGCAAGCTCAGGAACCCAAGCAACAGAAACCAAGACTACATGGCATCATCAGAGCCCAATTCTCCCACCAAATCAAAAACTGAATATCCAAACACACCAGAAAAGGAAGATCTTGATTTTAAATCACATTTGATCATGATGATGGAGGACTTCAAGAAAGACATTAAGAACTCCCTTAGAGAAACGGAGGAAAACATAATTAAACAAGTAGAAGCCTATAGAAAGGAATCACAAAAATCCCTGAAAGAATTCCAGGAAAACACAATCAGTTGAAGGAATTAAAAATGGAAATAAAAGCAATAAAGAAAGCACAAGGGGAAACAACTATGGATATAGAAAACCAAAGGAAGAGACAAGGAGCCACAGATATAAGCATCACCAACAGAATACAAGAGATAGAAGAGAGAATCTCAGGAGCAGAAGATCCCATACAAATCATCAAAACAACTGTCAAAGATAATGTAAAATGGAAAAAGCTACTGGAAACAAAACATACAGGAAATTCAGAAGCCAATGAGAAGATCAAACCTAAGGATAATAGGTATAGAAGAGAGTGAAGACTCCCAGCTCAAAGGACCAGTAAATATCTTCAACAAAATCACAGAAGAAAACTTCCCTAACCAATGCCCATAAACATATAAGAAGTCTACAGAACTCCAAATAGATTGGACCAGAAAAGAAACTCCTCCTGTCACATAATAGTCAAAACACTAAATGCACAAAACAAAGAAAGAATATTAAAAGCAGTAAGGGAAAAAGGTCAAGTAACATATAAAGGGAGACCTATCACAATCACACCAGACTTCTCACCAGAGTCTGTGAAGGCCAGAAGATCCTGGACAAATATCGTACAGACCACAAGAGAACAGAAATGCCAGCCCAGACTACTGTATCCAGCAAAACTCTCAATTAACATAGATGAAGAAACCAAGATATTCCATGACAAAACCAAATTTACACAATATCTTTCTACAAATCCAGCCCTATAAAGGATAATAAATGGTAAAGCCCAACATAAGGAGGCAAGCTACACCCTAGAAAAAGCAAGAAACTAATCGTCTTGGCAACAAAACAAAGAGAAGAAAAGCACACAAACATAATCTCACATCCAAATACGAATATAACAGGAAGCAACAACCATTATTCCTTAATATCTCTCAAAATCAATGGATTCAATTCACCAATAAAAAGACATAGATTAACAAACTGGATAGGCAATGAGGACCCTGCATTCTGCTGCCTACAGGAAACACACCTCAGAGACAAAAACAGACACTACCTAAGAGTAAAAGGCTAGAAAACACTTTCCAAGCAAATGGTCTGAAGTAGCAAGCTGAAGTAGCCATTCTATTATTGAATAAAATTGATTTTCAACCAAAAGTCATCAAAAAAGATAAGGAAGGACACTTCATATTCATCAAAGGAAAAATCCACCAAGATGAACTCTCAATCATAAATATCTATGCTCTAAATACAAGGGCACCTACATACATAAAAGAAACCTTACTAAAGCTCAAAACACACATTGCACCTCACACATTAATAGAAGGAGATTTCAACACCCCACTCTCATCAATGGACAGATCATGGAAACAGAAATTAAACCGACATAGACAGACTAAGAGAAGTCATGAACCAAATGGACTTAACAGATATTTATAGAACATTCTATCCTAAAACAAAAGGATATACCTTCTTCTCACCACCTCATGGTATTTTCTCCAAAATTGACCATATAGTTGATCATAAAAGAGGCCTCAATAGATACAGAAAGATAGAAATAATCCTGTGCATGCTATCAGACCACCACGGCCTAAAGCTGATCTTCAATAACAATAAGGGAAGAACGCCCACATATACGTGGAAGTTGAACAATGCTCTACTCAATGATAACCTGGTCAAGGAAGAAATAAAGAAAGAAATTAAAGACTTCTTAGAATTTAATGAAAATGAAGGTACAACATAATCAAACTTATGGGACACAATGAAAGCTGTGCTAAGAGGAAAACTCAAAGCTCTGAGTGCCTGCAGAAAGAAACAGGAGAGAGCATATATCAGCAGCTTGACAGCACACCTAAAAGCTCTAGAACAAAAAGAAGCAAATGACCCAGGAGGAGGAGAAGGCAGGAAATAATAAAACTCAGAGCTGAAATCAACCAAGTAGAAACAAAAAGGACCATACAAAGAATCAACAGAACCAAAATTTGGTTCTTTGAGAAAATCAATAAGATAGATAAACTCTTAACCAGACTAATGAGAGGACACAGAGAGTGTGTTCAAATTAACAAAATCAAAAATGAAAAGGGAGACATAACTACAGAATCAGAGGAAATTCAAAAAATCATCAGATCTTACTACAAAAGCCTATATTCAACAAAACTTGAAAATCTGCAGGAAATGGACAATTTCCTAGACAGATACCAGGTACCGAAGTTAAATCAGGAACAGATAAACCAGTTAAAAAGCCCCAAACTCCTAAAGAAATAGAAGCATTCATTAAAGGTCTCCCAACCAAAAACAGCCCATGTCCAGATGGGTTCAGTGCAGAATTCTATCAGACCTTCATAGAAGACCTCATACCAATACTATCCAAACTATTCCAAAAAATTGAAACAGATGGAGCGCTACCGAATTCCTTCTATGAAGCCACAATTACTCTTAGACCTAAACCACACAAAGACCCAACAAAGAAAGAAAACTTCAGACAATTTCCCTTATGAATATCGATGCAAAAATACTCATTAAAATTCTGGCAAACCGAATCCAAGAGCACATCAAAACAATCATCCACCATGATCAAGTAGGCTTCATCCCAGGCATGCAGGAATGGTTTAATATACGGAAAACCATCAATGTAATCCATTATATAAACAAACTGAAAGAATAAAACCACATGATCACTTCATTAGATGCTGAGAAAGCATTTGACAAAATTCAACACCCCTTCACGATAAAAGTCCTGGAAAGAATAGGAATTCAAGGCCCATACTTAAACATAGTAAAAAGCTATATACAGCAAACCAGTAGCTAATATTAATCTAATGGAGAGAAACTTGAAGCAATCCCACTAAAATCAGGGACTAGACAAGGCTGCCCACTCTCTCCCTACTTATTCAATATAGTTCTTGAAGTTCTAGCCAGAGCAATCAGACAACAAAAGGAGATCAAAGGGATACAGACTGGAAAAGAAGAAGTCAAAATATCACTATTTGCAGATGATATGATAGTATATTTAAGTGATCCCAAAGGTCCACCAGAGAACTACTAAACCTGATAAACACCTTCAGCAAAGTGGCTGGGTATAAAATCAACTCAAACAAATCAGTAGCCTTTCTCTACACAAAAGAGAAACAAGCCGAGAAAGAAATTAGAGAAGCCACACCCTTCATAATAGTCCCAAATAATATAAAATATCTTGGTGTGATTTTAACCAAGCAAGTGAAAGATCTGTATGATAGGAACTTCAAGCCTCTGAAGAAAGAAATTGAAGAAGATCTCAGAAGATGGAAAGATCTCCCATGCTCATGGATTGGCAGGATTAATATAGTAAAAATGGTCATTTTACCAAAAGCGATCTACAGATTCAATGCAATCCCCATCAAAATACCAATCCAATTCTTCAGAGTTAGACAGAACAATTTGCAAATTCAACTGGAATGACAAAAAACCCAGGATAGCTAAAATTATCCTCAACAATAAAAGGACTTCAGGGGGAATCACTATCCCAGAACTCAAGCAGTATTACAGAGCAATAGTGATAAAAAAAACTGCATGGTATTGGTACAGAGACAGACAGATAGACCAGTGGAATAGAATTAAAGACCCAGAAATGAACCCACACACCTATGGTCACTTGATTTTTGACAAAGGAGCCAAAACCATCCAATGGAAAAAAGATAGCATTTTCAGAAAATAGTGCTGGTTCAACTGGAGGTCAACATGTAGAAGAATGCAGATAGATCCATGCTTATCACCCTGTACAAAGCTTAAGTCCAAGTGGATCAAGGACCTCCACATCAAACCAGATACACTCAAACTAATAAAAGAAAAAGTGGGGAAGCATCTCGAACACATGAGCACTGGAGAAAATTTCCTGAGCAAAACACCAATGGCTTATGCTCTAAGATCAAGAATCGACAAATGGGATCTCATAAAACTGCAAAGCTTCTGTAAGGCAAAGGACACTGTTGTTAGGACAAAATGACAACCAACAGATTAGGAAAAGATCTTTACCAATCCTACAACAGATAGAGGGCTTATATCCAAAATATACAAAGAACTCAAGAAGTTAGAACACAGGGAGACAAATAACCCTATTAAAAAATGGGGTTCAAATGCCAAGCAACTAGAGCTTCCAGGGACTAAGCCACTACCTAAAGACTATACATGGACTGACCCTGGACTCTGACCTCATACGTAGCAATGAATATCCTAGTAAGACCACCAGTGGAAGGGGAAGCCCTTGGTCCTGCTAAGACTGAACCCCCAGTGAACATGATTGTTGGGGGGAGGGCGGCAATGGGGGGAGGATGGGGAGGGGAACACCCATAAAGAAGGGGAGGGGGAGGGATTAGGGGGATGTTTGCCCGGAAACCGGGAAAGGGAATAACGTTCGAAATGTAAATAAGAAATACTCAAGTTAATAAAAAAAATTTTTTTAAAGCAAAATATTAAAAATATTTACATTAAAAAAATGGGGTTCAGAGCTAAACAAAGAATTCACAGCTGAGGAATGCCGAATCGTTCAGAAACACCTAAAGAAATTTTCAACATCTTTAGTCATAAGCTGGAAATGGCTCAAATCAAAACAAGGAGGTCCTGAGATTTTGGCTCACACCATCAGAATCCAGCTACAGTGACTTATATAATAAAGATCAAAAAAAAAAAAAAAACTCAGGTGACAGCAAATGCTGGTGAGGATATAGAGAAAGAGGAAGACTCCTCCATTGATGGTGGGATTGCAGACTGGTACAACCATTCTGGAAATCAGTCTGGAGGTTCCTCAGAAAATTGGACATTGAACTACCTGAGGACCCAGCTATACCTCTCTTGGGCATATACCCACAAGATGCCCCAACATATAAAAAAGACACGTGCTCCACTATGTTCATAGCAGCCTTATTTATAATAGCCAGAAGCTGGAAAGAACCCAAATGCCCTTCAACAGAGGAACGGATACAGAAAATGTGGTACATCTGCACAATGGAATATTACCCAGCTATCAAAAACAATGACTAAATGAAATTCATAGGCAAATGGATGGAACTGGAAAATATCATCCTGAGTGAGGTAACCCAATCACAGAAAGTCACACATGGTACGCACTCATTGATAAGTGGATATTAGCCCAAATGTTTGAATTACCCTAGATGCACAGAACACATGAAACTCAAGAAGGATGACAAAAATTCGAATGCTTCACTCCTTCTTTAAAAGGGGAACAATAATACCCTTGGCAGGGAATAGGGAGGCAAAGTTTAGAACAGAGGCAGAAGGAACACCTATTCAGAGCCTGTCCCACATGTGGCCCATACATATACAGCCACCAAACTAGATAAGATTGATGAAGCAAACAAAGTGCAGGCCAACAGGAACTGGATGTATACCTCTCCTGACAGACACAGCCAGAAAACAGCAAATACATAGGCGAATGCCATCATTAAACCACTGAACTGAGAACGGGACCCCCATTGAAAGAATCTTAGAAAGGACTGAAAGAGCTTGAAGGGGCTTGAGACCCCATATGAGCAACAATGCCAACCAACCAGAGCTTCCAGGGACTAAGCCACTACCCAAAGACTATACATGGACTGACCCTGGGCTCCAACTGCATAGGTAGCAATGAATAGCCTAGTAAGACCACCAGTGGAAGGGGAAGCCCTTGTTCCTGCTAAGACTGAACTCTCAGTGAATGTGATTGTTGGGGGGAGGGCAGTAATGGGGGGAGGATGATGAGGGGAACACCCATACAGAAGGGGAAGGGGAGGGTTTAGGGGGATGTTGGCCCAGAAACCGGGAAAGGGAATAACAATCGAAATGTAAATAAGAAATACCCAAGTTAATAAAGATGAAAAAAAAAAGTCAAACACTAAAATGAGACCACAAAGGCCTCTTAAATAATGATAAAGGGACAATTTTACCAAAAGACATACAGTTGTAAATAGCTGTGCACATAATATCAGAGTATCTAAATGCATAAATCAATTGTTAAATGACTTGAAGGGGAAAGATTGCAACCATTGGAGACCCTGAACATCCCACTCTTGGCAATTGGAAGACCATTAGAGGATGAACCTTGGCCTTTGTGTTAGCCACTCTTCTTATCTCAATAACAAAACAGAATTCCTGACAGAAGAAACTCCAAAGAGGAAGGATTTGTTTTGACTATTTCGGGGATCTCAGACCATTGTGGCAGGAGAGTCAGGCAGCTGGGGCAGCTCCAACCATGGCAATGAGAGATTACAACACAGCCCATTCACATCAGGAAACAGTGAGAGCCCAGGCTATGTCCCCAGGAGGATACCTTCTTCAAGGCCTGCCCTAACCAGACCACAGTTTCATTCTTTTGGGACTTTCTACTACTTTCCAAAACGGCATCATGAGTGACTGGCCAAATATTCAAACGTGATCCTGTGGTGAACATTTTACATTCAAACCATTTGGATTTAAATTTCACTTTAGACTAAATGGATCTATATTTATCCACAGTCAGCAGAATGCGTACTGTTCTAGAGGACAGTCCCCATTTGTGTGAAATCACCCTGGTTAACTAAGTCTATTTTGTGCTACTATAAGGAAACATCTGAGATTGAGTACATTATTTTTTTTCTTGTCTCAAGTTTATTTGTAAAAAGTAGCATAGGACACTGGTCACCTGCAAATAGTGTGTATGTAGGTGTGTCACAGCAGTCCATCTGTCTTCACACTGGCAAGAGCCTTTTCTGTGGGGCCTTCACAGGGGCCTGGGCACCCTTGGGAGCCTGGGCTAGAGCTGAAGCCTGGGCCTTAGCTGGAGCTTTGGCCTCTGCCTTGGTTTGAACCTTGGGCTTTGGTTGGCAGAGCCTATGACCCTTGGCCATGTAGCTTCAATCTTCTTCCCAAGCTTGGGGTGGCGATGAAAGCCAGCGGCTGAGTTTGTGGCTGAGCCCTTTGGCATCTTGGGTTTTGGCCTGAGGCTTCACAAGGGCCTTGATGGCCTCTGCTCGTGCACTCACGGCCTTGGCATTGTTGGCCTGCATCTTCTTCAGGCCTTTCTTGTGCTTCTTGGCAAAGCGCACGTTCCTCAGAAACTTGGGGTCGACCCCCTTAAGAGATTCGTATCTTTGTGACTGGGGTTTCTTGATGCCATTTCTGTGCCATTTGCAGGACTCGTTGTGTGTGGTGTGGTTCTTGGACTTGGCTATGTCTACATGGTAAGCCACGGCTCTGAGTACATTATTTTAAAAGAAAGAATGAAAAGAAATTTCAAGGCTGGAGAGATGTGGGTCAGTGGTTAAGAGTATTTGATATTTTTCCCAAGGACCAGAGTTAGGCTCTAACACTCACATTGAGCTGACTGTAACTACCCATAGACACAGAAAAGTTTATGCCCTCTTCTGGCTTCCATGGGTACCTGCACCCACATGGTGTACATTCACAGAGACACACATATACACATACATGAGTTTAAAGTGAAAATAAATCCTTTAAAATGCAGAAGTTCATTTCTCAAGTTCTGGAAGCTGGAAAAATCAAAGACATTGGTGCCTGTAAGGACCAGTCCCTCAGAGTCAGTATAAAACATACCCTGACACCAAGTTCACAGCACCAAGGAGATTTATTACCTGGGAGGGATGGGGATCAAGGGGTTAGCTCTACTGGGACAAAGGCAGTACATGTGTCTCTACAGGAGTGATGTTTAAGAAGAAAAGGGGAAGTCAGAGCTAGGATGAGTTAGTAAGGCGTGATTGGCCAGGTTAGCCACTATAGCCAAATAATGCATTTTGATTGGTGAAGCTTGGTATTTCGTCTCAGGAATGAGTCAGTGGCCAAATAAGGGAATAGACTTTGGGGGCTGGCTTTAGTTTAGCTAAATGTTTAACAAGGGAGATGGAAGGAGAGAGGGTAAAACCTGCCAGCTCCCAACATTGCTGTGTTCCTGCCTGTTGGAGAGTCATTCAGTACCAATTACTGAACTGTGTCTCCTTGCTTCCAAGATTCTGCCTTATGCATCCTCCAGAGGGAAGAAATGCTGTGACCACATACTGCAAAAGATGTGTGAACAGGAGAGCTCACTGCTATATAAAGATTCTTTAATATGGGTCTTATGTTCACTCACAAGAGGAATCCTTGTTTCCCGATCCCCCTAGAGGCCCACCTCTTAAAACTACATGTTGGCCATTAAATTTCAATGTACGACTTAAGGGGAAACACTCAGACCTTATCATCAACCCAACAGGGATGTATTAGGATGTTCTAGATGAGTTTAATTCCACATTATACATGATGGATCATACATTATTATACATTATATATAATTAATTAAAAATCCATCAATATGTTGTCTCGGTTCTGAATATATATGCCCTAAAGGCAAGGGCATCCACATTCATAAAAGAAATATTACTAAAGTTTAAATTATACATTGAACTCCACACATTAATAGTGAGAAACTGCAACACTCACTCTCACTAATGGACAGGTCATCAAGACAGAAACTAAACAGAGAAATAATGAAACTAACCAATGTTATGAATCAAATGGAGCTAACAAAATCTACAGAACATTTCAACAAAACATGAAAGAATATACCTTCTTCTCAGCACCTCAAGGAACCTTCTTCAAAAATGATGATATACTTTCATAAAGCAAGTCTAGAAAATTGAAATATCTTATCAGACCATCATGAATTACTATATGGACTTCAATAACAACAGAAAGCCTACAAATTCATGGAAACTGAACAACTCTTTACTTAATAACCACTGGGTCAGAAAAGAAATAAAGAAAAAAATTAAAGACATTCTACAAATCAATGAAAATGACTGTACAATATACCCAAACCTATGGAACATAATGAAAGCAGTTCTAAGAGAACAGTTCATAGCACTAAGTGCCTCCATAAAGATCCAATAAGATCTCATATTAGTGATCTAACAACATACTTGAAAGTTCTAGAACAGAAAGAAGCAAACACACCCAAGAGGAGTAGATGGCAATAAATAAACTCAGGGCTGAAATTAATAAAATAGAAACTAAGAGAATGATACAAAAAGTCAATTAAACAAAGAGTTGGTTCTTTGAGAAAGTCAACAAGATAGGTTAAACACTTAGCCAAACTAACAAAAAGTCAAAGAGATAATATCCCAATTAACAAAATCAGAAATTAAAAGAGGGACATGATAACAAACACTGAAGAGATCCAAAGAACTATTAGATCTTACTTCAAAAACCTGGACTCCACAATATTGGAAAATCTAAATGAAATGAATAATTTTCTTGATAGATACCATTTACCAAACCTAAATCAAGATGAAGAAAACAATCTAAATGGACCTATTACCCCTAAGGAAATAGAGGCAGTAATTAAAATTCCCCACCAATACCCTCCATGTAAAAAAAAAAAAAGGAGGGTCAGAGGGTTTTATTGCAGAACTCTACCAGACCTACCAGACCTTGGAAGAAGAGCTAATACCAACACTCCTCAAATTATTCTAAAAATTAGAAACAGAACAAACACACCTGTAGTGGGTTGGCCTAGTGTTTGTATTCTAATGTTAAGTGTGGGTCCTTTCAACCTTGAGTCTGCATGTAGCCCTTGGAACCCTGCCTCCAAGTTAATTTTTGTCGATGTTTTGTCTTTTATTGTCTATTGTAATGCTAAGTGTGAGCCCCCAAGACCTAGATCTACACATAGATGTAGACTCTAGCATCAGTAGACATAGCAGTGACCCTGTCTCTAGTTAACTGTGATTGGTAAATAAAGATGTCAATAGCCAATAGCTATACAGAAGAGACATAGGTGTGTTTGAGGTTTTGTGGGCTTGGAGAGAGAGGACCAGGAGGGAAGAAGAGAAAAAAGAAACCATGCAGAATAAAGGAAGAACATGCAGGAGGGAGGAGAGCTGCCATGGCTAAAGGCCAAGAGAATGTAGCCCAGAGGGCTGCCCAATTGGAGTTAAAAGCACCCAGATGGAATACAGTCAATAATAAGTGATAACTTGGGGTTATTAATAGGGAAAAAGATTTTATCAACATGGAGGGTAGATATCTGTCTAGCTATTGTGTTCTCTAAGGCTATTTAAAAATATAAAGGCTGTGTGTCTTTCATCTGGGAACATAAATGGTCTAAGGCTGGGAAGAAGCCCCAAGCCAGAATTTTTAATTTTTCTACTATATCACCAAATTCATTTTCTGAGGCCATAGTCATCCTGATACCTAAGCCACACAATGAAGAAAGAGAATTTCAGACCTATGTTCCTTATGGATACTGATGTAAAATTCTCAAACTGAATCCAAGAACACATCAAAAACATCATCTACTATGAGCAAGTAGGCTACATCCCAGAGATACAAGGATGATTCAATATGAGAAAATGCATCAATGTAATCCACCATATAATTAAACTGAAAGAAAAAAACTAATAATAATCTCATTAGACACAGAAAAGGCCTTTTAAAAAATCCAACACCCCTTCATGATAAAAGTATTGGAGAGATCAAGAATTCAAGGCACATACCTAAACACAATAAAGACAATATAAAGCAATCCAATAGCCAACATCAAATTAAATGGAAAGAAATTTAGAGCAATTCTACTAAAATCAGAGACATGATAAGGCTGTCTACTCTCTCTGTATCTATTCAATATAGTCCTTGCAGTTTTTGCTTGAGCAATAAGACAACTAAAGAAGGTAAAGGAGATACAAAATGGAAGGGAAGAAGTCAAAGTATCACTATTTACAGATGATATAATAGTATACATAAGTGACCCCAAAATTTCTACCAGGGAACTCCTATAGATGATAAACAACTTCAGCAAAGTGACTGAATACAAAATTATCTCAAAAAATTGGGAGCAAATGATAAACAGGCTGAGAAAGAAATTAGGGAAACAATACTGTTCACAAGTCACAAATAAAATAAAATATATTGGAGTAACTATAACCAAGAAAGTGAAAGGACTGCATGTCAAGAATTTCATATCTTTAAAGAAAGAAATTGAAAAGGATATGAGAATATGGAAAGATCCCCCATGCTCATGTATCCAGATCAATATAATAAAAACGGCCAATCTACCAAACACAATCTACGGATTCAACACCACAATTCCCAAAATGCTTTACGGACCTGGAAAGAACAATACTCAACTTCATATGGAAAAACTAAAACCAGAGATAGTTAAAACAATCCTGAACAATAAAAAAAAATCTGGAAGTATCACCATCCCTGATTTCAAGCAGTACTACAGAACAATAGTAATAAAAACTCCATGGTACTGGCATAAAAACAGACACATTTGATGAATTCAACTGAATTGAAAAATCAAAAATAAACCCACACAACAATGCACACTTGATTTTTTACATAGAAGCCAAAAACATACATAGAAAAAAGAAAGCATCATCAACAAATGATGATAGTCTAAGCTGATGTCTTCATGTAGAAGAATGCAAATAGATTCATAGCTATTACCCTGCCAAAACTCAAGTCTTGATGGATCAAAGGCCTCAACATAAAACTGCATACATGAATTCTGATAGAAAAGGAGGTGGGGAATAGCCTTGAATACATTATCACAGAAAACAACTTCCTGAACAGAACACCAAGAGTTTGGGTACTAAGATCAAAAATTAGCAAATAAGACTTCATGAAACATCTTTAGTCATCAAGGAAACGCAAATCAAAATTACTCAGAGATTCTATCTTATACCAGCCAGAATGCTTAAAATCAAAAAGTGACAGCTCCTGTTGGCAAGGATGTGGAGCAAGGGGAACACTCCTCCGTTGCCAGTGGGAATGCAAACTCAGACAGCCACTTTGGAAATCAATATTGCATTTTTTTAACCATTTCTGATTCCGCAGTTGAGAATCCTATGCTTATATCTGCACCCCATGTTTTAATTGGGTTATATGGTTTGTCGATGTTTAGTTTCTTGAGTTCTTTAAATGTGATCCAAATTAAGATCCATGCCATGAGAGGAAGTCTACCTCTGTTACTACCTGGAGGACAAGAACCAAGAGACTGGAGAGCCCAAAAACCTAGGATAAAAGCAAACAAGACTAGCAGAAAAAAACCAGTGAAATGATTCCTAATGATATTCTGCTATACTCACAGACTGGTGTCTAGCCCAATTGTACTCAAAGAGGCTTCACCCAGCAATTGTTGGGAACAGATGCAGGGACCCATAATCAAAATTAGGTAGAGATTGGACAATCCTGTGGAAAAGGGATCAAGGACACCACAAGAAAACCAAAAAAAGACTTCCAGTGTTTGGCCAGACTCCGGGGCCGGCGGATCCCTGCCCTCAGCAGCTCTCTGCTCCCAGGCCCCCTGGAGGGGAGTTCTCGCCGCCTGGTCGAGCGGGCACTCCTGAGGCAGCAGAGCGGAGGAGACCACCAACGCTGCCCACCCCTGCCCACATCCCTGGCCCAGGAGGAAACTGTTAACGGCCTCTGGGTACCCGTAGAGGAGGGCCCAGGAGCAGCAGGTCCACTGCGTCTGAGACACCGCACCTGAAGGAACCGACCGGATAAACAGTTCTCTGCACCCAAATCCCGTGGGAGGGAGAGCTAAACCTTCAGAGAGGCAGACACGCCTGGGAAACCAGAAGAGACTGCACGCTGCACACAGTACTGATCCCAGAGGAAAACACAAAGAGATATCTGGAACCCTGGTGCACGGAGGCTCCCGGAAGGGGTGGCACAGATCTTCCTGGTTGCTGCCACCGCGGAGAGCCCGTGGGCAGCACCCTGCGAGCGAACTTGAGCCTCGGGACCACAGGTAAGACCAACTTTTCTGCTGCAAGTGACCTGCCTGGTGAACTCAAGACACAGGTCCACAGGAACAGCTGAAGACCTGTAGAGAGGAAAAACTACACGCCCTGAAAGCAGAACACTCTGTCCCCATAACTGACTGAAAGAGAGGAAACAGGTCTACAGCACTCCTGACACACAGGCTTATAGGACAGTTTAGCCACTGTCAGAAATAGCAGAACAAAGTAACACTAGAGATAATCTGATGGCAGAGGCAAGAGGAACCCAAGCAACAGAAACCAAGACTACCTGGCACCATCGGAGCCCAATTCTCCCATCAAAACAAACATGGAATATCCAAACACACCAGAAAAGCAAGATCTAGATTCAAAATCATATTTGACCATGATGCTGGAGGACTTCAAGAAAGATGTGAAGAACTCCCTTAGAGAACAAGTAGAAGCCTACAGAGAGGAATCGCAAAAATGCCTGAAAGAATTCCAGGAAAACATAAATAAACAAGTAGAAGCCCATAGAGAGGAGACACAAAAATCCCTGAAAGAATTCCAGGAAAAAACAATCAAACAGTGGAAGGAATTAAAATGGAAATAGAAGCAATCAAGAAAGAACACATGGAAACAACCCTGGATATAGAAAACCAAAAGAAGAGACAAGGAGCTGTAGATACAAGCTTTTACCAACAGAATACAAGAGATGGAAGAGAATCTCAGGAGCAGAAGATTCCATAGAAATCATTGACTCAACTGTCAAAGATAATGTAAAGCGAAAAAAGCTACTGGTCCAAAACATACAGGAAATCCAGGACTCAATGAGAAGATCAAACCTAAGGATAAAAGGTATAGAAGAGAGTGAAGACTCCCAGCTCAAAGGACCAGTACATATCTTCAACAAAATCATAGAAGAAAACTTCCCTAACCTAAAGAAAGAGATGCCCATAAGCATACAAGAAGCCTACAGAACTCCAAATAGATTGGACCAGAAAAGAAACACCTCCCGTCACATAATAGTCAAAACACCAAACGACAAAATAAAGAAAGAATATTAAAAGCAGTAAGGAAAAAGGCCAAGTAACATATAAAGGCAGACCTATCAGAATCACACCAGACTTTTCGCCAGAAACTATGAAGGCCAGAAGATCCTGGACTGATGTCATACAGACCCTAAGAGAACACAAATGCCAGCCCAGGCTACTGTATCCTGCAAAACTCTCAATTAACATAGATGGAGAAACCAAGATATTCCATGACAAAACCAAATTTACACAATATCTTTCTACAAATCCAGCACTACAAAGGGTAATAAATGGTAAAGCCCAACATAAGGAGGCAAGCTATACCCTAGAAGAGGCAAGAAACTAATCGTCTTGGCAACAAAACAAAGAGAAGAAAAGCACACAAAGATAACCTCACATCCAAATATGAATATAACAGGAAGCAATAATCACTATTCCTTAATATCTCTCAACATCAATGGCCTCAACTCCCCAATAAAAAGACATAGATTAACAAACTGGATACGCAACGAGGACCCTACATTCTACTGCCTACAGGAAACACACCTCAGAGACAAAGACAGACACTACCTCAGAGTGAAAGGCTGGAAAACAACTTTCCAGGCAAATGGTCGGAAGAAGCAAGCTGGAGTAGCCATTCTAATATCAAATAAAGTCAATTTTCAACTAAAAGTCATCAAAAAAGATAAGGAAGGACACTTTGTATTCTTCAAAGGAAAAATCCACCAAGATGAACTCTCAATCCTAAATATCTATGCTCTAAATACAAGGCACCTACATACATAAAAGAAACCTTACTAAAGCTCAAAGCACACATTGTACCTCACACAAGAATAGTAGGAGATTTCAACACCCCACTCTCATCAATGGACAGATCATGGAAACAGAAATTAAACAGAGATGTAGACAGACTAAGAGAAGTCATGAGCCAAATGGACTTAACGGATATTTATAGAACATTCTATCCTAAAGTAAAAGGATATACCTTCTTCTCAGCTCCTCATGGTACTTTCTCCAAAATTGACCATATAATTGGTCAAAAAACGGGCCTCAACAGGTACAGAAAGATAGAAATAATCCCATGCGTGCTATCAGACCACCACGCCTAAAAAAAACTGGTCTTCAATAACAATAAGGGAAGAATGCCCACATATCACGTGGAAATTGAACAATGCTCTACTCAATGATAACCTGGTCAAGGAAGAAATAAAGAAAGAAATTAAAAACTTTTTAGAATTTAATGAAAATGAAGGTACAACATACCCAAACTTATGGGACACAATGAAAGCTGTGCTAAGAGGAAAACTCATAGCGCTGAGTGCCTGTAGAAAGAAACAGGAAAGAGCATATGTCAGCAGCTTGACAGCACACCTAAAAGCTCTAGAACAAAAAGAAGCAAATACACCCAGGAGGAGTAGAAGGCAGGAAATAATCAAACTCAGAGCCGAAATCAACCAAGTAGAAACAAAAAGGACCATAGAAAGAATCAACAGAACCAAAAGTTGGTTCTTTGAGAAAATCAACAAGATAGATAAACCCTTAGCCAGACTAACGAGAGGACACAGAGAGTGTGTCCAAATTAACAAAATCAGAAATGAAAAGGGAGACATAACTACAGATTCAGAGGAAATTCAAAAAATCATCAGATCTTACTATAAAATCCTATATTCAACAAAACTTGAAAATCTGCAGGAAATGGACAATTTCCTAGACAGATACCAGGTACCGAAGTTAAATCAGGAACAGATAAACCATTTAAACAACCCCATAACTCCTAACGAAATAGAAGAAGTCATTAAAGGTCTCCCAACCAAAAAGAGCCCAGGTCCAGACGGGTTTAGTGCAGAATTCTATCAGACCTTCATAGAAGACCTCGCACCAATATTATCCAAACTATTCCACAAAATTGAAACAGATGGAGCACTACCCAATTCCTTCTATGAAGCCACAATTACTCTTATACCTAAACCACACAAAGACCCAACAAAGAAAGAGAACTTCAGACCAATTTCCCTTATGAATATCGACGCAAAAATACTCAATAAAATTCTGGCAAACCGAATCCAAGAGCACATCAAAACAATCATCCACCATGATCAAGTAGGCTTCATCCCAGGCATGCAGGGATGGTTTAATATACGGAAAACCATCAACGTGATCCATTATATAAACAAACTGAAAGAGCAAAACCACATGATCATTTCATTAGATGCTGAGAAAGCATTTGACAAAATTCAACACCCCTTCATGATAAAAGTCCTGGAAAGAATAGGAATTCAAGGCCCATACCTAAACATAGTAAAAAGCTATATACAGCAAACCAGTTGCTAACATTAAACTAAATGGAGAGAAACTTGAAGCAATCCCACTAAAATCAGGGACTAGACAAGGCTGCCCACTCTCTCCCTACTTATTCAATATAGTTCTTGAAGTTCTAGCCAGAGCAATCAGACAACAAAAGGAGGTCAAGGGTATACAGATCGGAAAAGAAGAAGTCAAAATATCACTATTTGCAGATGATATGATAGTATATTTAAGTGATCCCAAAAGTTCCACCAGAGAACTTCTAAAGCTGATAAACACCTTCAGCAAAGTGGCTGGGTATAAAATTAACTCAAATAAATCAGTAGCCTTCCTCTACACAAAAGAGAAACAGGCCGAGAAAGAAATTAGGGAAATGACACCCTTCATAATAGATCCAAATAATATAAAGTACCTCGGTGTGACTTTAACCAAGCAAGGGAAAGATCTGTACAATAAGAACTTCAAGACTCTGAAGAAAGAAATTGAAGAAGATCTCAGTAGATGGAAAGATCTCCCATGCTCATGGATTGGCAGGATTAATATAGTAAAAATGGCCATTCTACCAAAAGCGATCCACAGATTCAATGCAATCCCCATCAAAATACCAATCCAATTCTTCAAAGAGTTAGACAGAACAATTTGCAAATTCATCTGGAATAACAAAAAACCCAGGATAGCTAAAACTATCCTCAACAATAAAAGGACTTCAGGGGGAATCACTATCCCAGAACTCAAGCAGTATTACAGAGCAATAGTGATAAAAACTGCATGGTATTGGTACAGAGACAGACAGATAGACCAATGGAACAGAATTGAAGACCCAGAAATGAACCCACACACCTATGGGCACTTGATTTTTGACAAAGGGGCCAAAACCATCCAATGGAAAAAAGATAGCATTTTCAGAAAATGGTGCTGGTTCAACTGGAGGTCAACATGTAGAAGAATGCAGATAGATCCATGCTTATCACCCTGTACAAAGCTTAAGTCCAAGTGGATAAAGGACCTCCACATCAAACCAGATACACTCAAACTAATAGAAGAAAAACTAGGAAGCATTTGGAACACATGGGCACTGGAAAAAATTTCCTGAACAAAACACCAATGGCTTATGCTCTAAGATCAAGAATCGACAAATGGGATCTCATAAAACTGCAAAGCTTCTGTAAGGCAAAGGACACTGTGGCTATGACAAAACGGCAACCAACAGATTGGGAAAAGATCTTTCCCAATCCTACAACAGATAGAGGGCTTATATCCAAAATATACAAAGAACTCAAGAAGTTAGACCGCAGGGAGACAAATAACCCTATTAAAAAATGGGGTTCAGAGCTAAACAAAGAATTCACAGCTGAGGAATACCGAATGGCTGAGAAACACCTAAAGAAATGTTCAACATCGTTAGTCATAAGGGAAATGCAAATCAAAACAACCCTGAGATTTCACCTCACACCAGTGAGAATGGCTAAGATCAAAAACTCAGGTGACAGCAAATGCTGGCGAGGATGTGGAGAAAGGGGAACACTCCTCCATTGTTGGTGGGGTTGCAGACTGCTACAACCATTCTGGAAATCAGTCTGGAGGTTCCTCAGAAAATTGGACATTGAACTGCCTGAGGATCCAGCTATACCTCTCCTGGGCATATACCCAAAAGATGCCCCAACATATAAAAAAGACACGTGCTCCACTATGTTCATCGCAGCCTTATTTATAATAGCCAGAAGCTGGAAAGAACCCAGATGCCCTTCAACAGAGGAATGGATACAGAAAATGTGGTACATCTACACAATGGAATATTACTCAGCTATCAAAAACAACGACTTTATGAAATTCGTAGGCAAATGGTTGGAACTGGAAAATATCATCCTGAGTGAGCTAACCCAATCACAGAAAGACATACATGGTATGTACTCATTGATAAGTGGCTATTAGCCCAAATGCTTGAATTACCCTAGATGCCTAGAACAAATGAAACTCAAGACGGATGATCAAAATGTGAATGCATATCGCTCCTGAGAGACACAGCCAGAATACAGCAAATACAGAGGCGTATGCCAGCAGGAAACCACTGAACTGAGAACAGGACCCCCGTTGAAGGAATCAGAGAAAGAACTGGAAGAGCTTGAAGGAGCTCGAGACCCCATATGTACAGCAATGCCAACCAAACAGAGCTTCCAGGGACTACGCCACTACCCAAAGACTATACATGGACTGACCCTGGACTCTGACCTCATAGGTAGCAATGAATATCCTAGTAAGAGCACCAGTGGAAGGGGAAGCCCTGGGTCCTGCTAAGACTGAACCCCCAGTGAACTAGACTGTTGGGGAGAGGGAAGCAAGGGGGGGAGGGTTGGGAGGGGAACACCCATAAGGAAGAGGAGGGGGAGGGGGATGTTTGCCCGGAAACCGGGAAAGGGAATAACACTCGAAATGTATATAAGAAATACTCATGTTAATAATAATAAAAAATATTAAAAAAAAAATTTAAAAAAAAAGAAAAAAAGAAAACCAAAATAAATAAATAAATAAATAAATAAATAAATAAATAAATAAATAAATAATAAAATAAAATAACCAGGAATCATGGGATTCACACAGATAGAACTGCCAACCAAAACCTGCATGGAACTGATCTGGGCCCTCTGCACATGTGTTACAGTTGTGTATCTCAGTGTTTGTGTGGGACTCTAATACAGAGAGCAAGGGCTGTCTCTGACTCTGTTGCTGCCTCTGGGACCCTTTTCTCCTGCTGGGTTGCCTTGTCCATCCTTAATAGGAGAGAAGGTGCCTAGTCTTATTGCAACTTGATATGCCAGGGCTAGTTGATATTTGTGGAAAGCTTGCCCTTTTCTGAAGAGAAACAGAGAAGTAAATGGAGTGAGGAAAAGAAGGGAGTTGAGTTGGAAAGTGAGAGACTTGGAGAAAAAGAGGGAGGAGAAACTGAGTTCATTTGTTGACCGGATCATTCATTCAAGATTAATGATAATATTTTAGGTATATGAATGGAAATTGATAGAGCTTTGGGACATCATAGAAAGACCAAATCTACAAATGACAGGCATAGAGGAAATAGAACAATTCCATGCCAAAAGCATAGAAAATATTGTCCAAAAAATCATAGAAGAAAATAATAATAAACCTAGAGAATGAGATGCCAATCTGGGCTCAAGAGGCACACAGAACACCAAATAGACAGGACCCCAAACTTGGTCATTTTAAAGTCAAAACACTAAAGTTACAGAACAAAAAGGAATGTTGAAAGGTGAAAGAGAGAACCAAGTCACATGTAAATGCTGATCCAGCAGAGTAACAGCTGTATTTGATAGAATTTTTTTATTTATTTAAATTTTAGAGCCAAAAAATCTTAGGAAAATGTATTTCAAGTTCTAAAAGACCAGAACTGTCAAGACAGACTATTATACCTAACAAAACTGTCATAATAAAGGATAAACAAAATTAAAAACTAAAAAAAAAAAATTTAAAATGATAAACAAAAACTTTCCATGATAAAAGCATGCTAAAGTAATTTATGAATAGTAATGTAGCTCTATAGATGATTCTGGAAGAAATATTTTAGACTACAGATAAAGAAATATGTATCTATGACTAGGAAAAGGTAAACAGTATAAAGAAAATTAACCAAAAGACAACCACAAAATGTCAGGAATTGATACACACTTTCCAGCAATAACCCTGAATATTAAATTGTCTCAATTCTCCCAATGAAATGACACAGATTGTACTAGAAGACTGAAATAGAAATTAGGCTCCATATTTTCTGTTTGTTTGCTTATATTTTGTTTCTTTTTGTTTGTTGTTGGTTGGTTCGTTGGTGGTTGGTTGGTTGGTTGGTTGGTTGGTTGGTTGGTTGGTTGTCTATGAGAAATGAAATTCACCATCAAAGATAGGTACAATATCACAGTAAAATGATAGGGGAAGGTATTTCAAGCAAATGGAGGGAAAAAGTATGCTTGATTCTAAAATCTGAAAAAAGATAGACATCAAGCCAAAACTAGCAGAAGAGATAAAGAAGATAGCTTCAGATGAAGAGAGTAATCAAAAATTACAGCTGAAGATGATAGTGGAACACATGTTACATGCAAAAGGAGTGGAGAACACTAGGAGTCAAAGGTTTAAGTAAAGATGACTGCAAAGAAGTGGAGAAGAGATACAAGTAGGTGTGTTTTCTCCCAAATTTTAAGATGTGTGAAATGGACATATTGAAACCCACAAGTTTGAAAGATAATTATAATTATAATTTCTTTAAAAATCTGAATGTAAACAGAGATAACCTATATGGATAGACAATGCTGCTTCAGAAGATGCAAGTTATCAAACAAAAATCTCATACCAGGTATAGGAGGGCATCTCAGTACAAGTTCTTGATTGCCTGCCATGACCAGATGGCAAGACTCTATTTCTGAAAACACCACATGCTTTGGTTGCAGTACATAGAAGAGTCAACCTCAAGCCAACTGAGAAATTTCCTCTCTGCTAATTATCTTTCATCATGCTAGAATATGTGGTTAAAACAGCTAGAAGAAAAAAATCAATGATCTTACCCAGTTCTGGCCTCTGCACACTACAATACCCTCCTACAAGGCGAGATATTTCCATTTGTTCAATGGTGATATAACTGATATGGAGGAGCCAAAGCCTTCCTGATTGGTCTTGGACCCTTCTCCACGGAAGGGAACTTTATTCCTGGCACTGTAAACTGGTTCAAAAGTTGATGATTGGGGATGCTACAGGCCTTAGGCCTACAGATGTTATTTTGCTAAATGATGATGTTGTCAGACTACCTTTTAAAAACTGTTTATACCTGTAGATATGAGCTACTTTCAGTCTTGTTAGAGAAGAGAAGCTTTTTATTTTTTTAGTGATCGGTAATCTGTGGAGAGATACATAGCCATTCAAAGAGCTAAGAACAAGTGACCATGAGGGCCCAGCACTAAATGGATACTCAGTTTCAACAACCCTCCACAAGTCTCAGGGAATATCATGAACAAGTATTTAAAAAGTATGAGGAAAAGTGGAAATAGTATTATGAAATGCCATCTTCTGGTCATGACATGACCGTTACACTAATAAACTTATGGTAGCTGTGGTTACCTACACAAAATCTACACAAGACCAAGCCAGCCAAAATTACAGCATGGATAAAGAAGAGGTTCACAAGGCCAACCCTTACCTGAGACTCTATTGGAGGTTGATAAAGGCTGGGAAATTGATAGTCATTTGTCTTTGGCGATTTAACCACTGGTAGCTGCCCAGTGGATAACCCCAAATACATTAGCCAACAGGCGGCGTGAATTGATTACAGTGGGCTATAAAGACAAAGTAGAAATTTAGTAGAATAATAGTAGCTGTTTCTCCTCTTACTATTACTGGGCTAGATGGGGATAGTATTAAACCGATTCCTAGTGACTTATACTTGTACCCATAGATCAATGCATCCCTCAACGCTTATCAGAAAAGTTTCTATTTGCAATAGATGTTGGTTAACACAGAGATCCAAAACTGGCCAAGGTGCAGAAAAAGAGACTGCAGAATGTTGTCCCATCCCATATGCAGCATCTGTAGCACACTCTCTCCTAAGGCTCAAGGATCATTGCAGAAGAATCACCAGAGTGTATAAGCCATAGGGGTAGATGACTATAGGGAAACTTTTTACAGACACAACAGGACAGCTGTACCTAGGAACTCACAGTGATTGAAAGATTAATGGGTCACAAATAAAAGCAAGAAAGAAATCAAACACCCTAGAACGAAGGAAAATGAAACACAACCTTAAAATCTATAGGATACAATGCAGTTCTACAAGAAAATTTTATGCATATGGGTCTAGATCCATCCCTTCATTCACTAGGAAAAAGTCTTAATTGGAACCCTCTCGTTTGCTTTTTTTAATAATTTTCTTTTTCTTGGATCAGCTTCATTGGCTGGAGTCCATATATGTCTTCCATGTTGATTCATGCTCCTGTCTGTGGTCTCATTTTCTTGTCCGTCTACCTCTCTTTCATTACACTCTAGATATTATCTTTAGGAGAAATGGTTAGAGATCCAGGTGACTTTATCTCCTCTGTGTATAATATTTTGTCACTGATATTGTTTCAGTCCTCACTATGTGACCTTCTGCATGATCCTCCTGCCTCAGCATCATTAATGCTAAGATCACAAGCATGTGTCACCATATCTAGCAAAGACTTGGCAACTTTCTCCAAAGTTTAAAATCCAACCCAAGGCTCCACACATGCCAGATAACCCTGCCACTGAGCTGCCATCATGCCCATGGTGTCTGAAAACTGCTTTAACTTAGTACTTGAAGTCACTAGAGTTTGAGGTTTTCTAAACGTCTAATGGCTCAAGCCAACTTCAGAACTTGTGAGCCATTTATTTCTGGCTTACCCTTACTCCTAGGGAAACTTGAAGGTTTCCTGTAATAATAATCTGTTTTGCTTCCTGTAAACAAGGTTCATTTCCCAATTCCTTTGTCCCCAGATATTAACACTGAGCAATTAGTTCGTATTCATGTCATCTTGGGATTGTCTCCCCAAGGCCTCTCCAAAACTAATAAATAACCCTTTATGTCCCCTTCTTAATGAAACTGAGGTTCACGCATCAGTTCTCAGAGACCATGGACCAACCACAGCACAAAGAGCCCTAATTTCTCTCTTCTGATTTATAGACCTGAAGACCCAAGAAAGAAGATCCTACTCCCCACCTGTAGCCACTAGGACAAGGCACAAAGTCCTGTTTTAAAAAAGTAACGGACTGAATTTTTATCCTGTATATGAGAAAAATGAAGGCAACAGAACTAGAGCCACACAGAGCAGAGGGTAAGATCTGGGTCTCCCTCCCTCCCTCTCCCTTCCCCCTCTCCCCTCTTTCCCACTGCCCTGTTCCCCTCTCCCCTCTTTCCCTTTCCCCTCTCCCCTCTCTCCCACTCCCCTCCTCCCCTCTCCCCTCTCCCCATTCTCATCTTCTCACTCACACAAACGCTTACTTCAAAGTACCCCCACGTGCCCTGCATTCAGTTCTCCATCCACAGGGAGGGCTGCACAGAAGAAACAGGAAGCCCATAACCATGTTCCCACTCAGAATCATCCCACTAAGGAGACCAGAGGACTTGACAAATCTTTTTTTTTCCTGCAAGTGCAGAGTTTTGGGGTGTTTGTTTGTTTGTTCGTGTGTTTGCTTGTTTGTTTGTTTAGCTCACCCTACATTCTTTCCACACACAGCCAAGCACATAATAGGGTGCTTATATCTATGCAGCCATCTAACCACAGCCACCCTGCAGGGCAGGAGATCTCCTTTGTGCTGAGAATTTGCTGTCTGGGGTGTCCTGTACTGTTTTGGGGGAGCAGGCCTCCCTTTCACTTGGGCAATCCCAGCTCAAAGACACTCTCAGGCACTGTGAGACCTGCAGCTATGTGGGTTACAGAAAGCTGTGGGAGTCTCCCAGCAGATCCAGAGGGATCCTCCTGTTCCCTCTTAGATAACAAAAGACCAGCCTTGCCCCTCCACCAGTGGATGCCTTCTTCTATAAAGAAACCCAAGCCATCACCTACTCCATGTTAATCACCCAGGCTTGAGGCTTCTCTGGGTGCCTTCCAGGATGAGGAATCTGCTGCCTCCCCAGTTCTCTTTCTGGAATGACACTTGCTTGGGGTACCAACCTCGTTCTAACTGTTACTCTTTCATTCCTGACCTGGACAACCTCTCCTTGCATGGAAACCAAAAGTAGTTCACTCCCACACTCCCCTCTCCTGTGCTGTGGCAACTCAGGGTCTGACAGAGACCAGTCACCAGCCATCTCAGCATCCTAGGCCCTTCTCTGCTGGTACAGGATGAGCTGAGGCTGTTCCTAAGGAAGGAGCAGAGCCAGGCCCCAGATGGAGAGGGCCCTGGAAGCCATTTCGCTTCCCCTTTCTCCCACCAAGAGCAGACTTCCCTACCAAAATTGAGTAAACTGTATCAGAATGTTGAACTGGTTAAGAATAAGTCTCCTGTAGCCCTTTCCACAAGAATCTCTCCAATCTATAATCATATGTTAGGGATGGAGAAATGTGCCCACATGTGGCATTTCAGGTTTTTGACCAGAAACATTGTTTGATATGTGAGAGAGCAGTTGGAGAAGAGATTGGGAGGTGCATCAAATTCCAGCCCTACCAGTTACCAGTTGAGAGAATCTGTGAAATCCATTAGCCTTCTAAACACTTCTGTGGCCTCATCTATAAAATGGGACAAAGAAATGTCTGAGGTGAATTAAGTGCCTTAGGAACAACCAGCCAGCAGTGGGGATTTGTGTCTTCAACTAGGGTGTTTAACAGGAGCTGTGGTTTTTGAACCAGAGCTCTTCTGTTACTCTGGGAACTTGTCAGCTGCTTCCCCCTTGGGTGTGTTGAGTTCTTTCTCTCCTCTCCCTCTGGCTTTTCTGACTCTGGATGTCCTGTGCCTTTCTGAGTCTTTCTTCATTTTCTCTCCTCCTTCTCCTTATTCTTTTTCTTTTCATCTTCTTCCCCTTTCTCCCCCTCTTCCTCCTCCTCCCCTGCAGCTATGTGGGTTACAGAAGGCTCTGTTTTTCTCCCTGTCTCTCTGTTTTTCTGCTGCCATAGTCCATCCTCAGGATTGTTTATCTTCCTCATGCTGGTTCAAAACTATTACTGAGCCTCTCTCCTGAAATCTCAATTCTGCTTGTTGAGCAATATGAAATCCTACAATTTCCACTGGTTCTTTTTACACTTTCTTTTTTCACTTTTATTCAGATTTTCTACTTGACAGGGCTTTATTGTTGGGCTTTTCTTCACTTCATTATACTTTCCTTTGATTTTAGAGAGAGAGAGAGAGAGAGAGAGAGAGAGAGAGAGAGAGAGAGAGAGAGAGAATGAATGTTGCTCAGGATAGAATTTAAGATTTCAAACATCTAAACCATCACTCTTTATATTTTTAATGGCTATGCTGAGATTTTAGGTTTGTTTGTTTGTGTTTGTTTTTTCTTCAGTAAATTCTGATATCACACTGTTATCACAAAATATTTCTGAAGTTCGTTTTTTGTTCTTTTTGTTTGTTTGTTTTTGCCTGTGTACCATACACGTCTGGTTTCAGTTTGATTTGCATTCATTTTTGTTTCTTGTTTGTATGTTTGTTTGTTGTTTGAGACAGGGTTTCATTGTGTAACTCAGGCTGCCCTGCAACTTCCCATACAAACCAGGCTTGACTGAAGCCTGCTGTCTGTTTTCTCAGTGCTGAGATTAAAGACCTGGGCCACCCACGCCTGGCTCATTTCTGTGTTTTGTTTTGTTTAAATTGTGCTGTTGCTGGTGGGGATTTGTTTTTTGGTGGTAGTGTTTGGGGGTTGTTTTTTGAGAGTGGGGGTGTTTGGTTTGGTTGGTTAGTTGGTTGTTTGGTTTGGTGATGTGTGGGTGTGTTACACAGCTGGAGATGTAGCTCAGGAGTAAAGCACTTACCTGGCAAACTCAAAGCACTGAATTCAATCTAGGTTTGAGTTTATGTTTAGGGATGGAGGAAGCAAGGTCTTGTCATGTTGTTGAAGCTGATTTCAGCCTCCTAGACTCAAGCAATTATCCTCATCCTCTTGAGTAGCAGAAAGTATGGACAAGAGCCTTCACACCTGGCTCTAAGATACTTTTAATACTAAGGAAGCGGTTGGTTTTGTTTGTGCTCATCCTGCATCTAAATAAGAGTGCCTGGTAAGCCAATGTTCATGCTCACATTGCAGAAAACTTGGAAATGGATGGAGGCAACCGGAGTGGGGACTCTGAGTTCCTACTCCTGGGGCTCTCAGAGGTTCCTGAACATCAGCGCATCCTGTTCTGGACCTTCCTGTCCATGTACCTGGTCACAGTGGTAGGGAATGTGCTCATCATCCTGGCCATTGGCTCTGACTCACACCTGCACACTCCCATGTATTTCTTCCTGGCCAACCTCTCCTTCACTGACCTCTTCTTTGTCACCAACACTATCCCCAAGATGCTGGTGAACCTTCAATCCCAGAACAAAGCTATCTCCTACCCAGGATGTCTAACACAGCTCTTCTTCCTGGTGTCTTTGGTAGCCCTAGACAATCTCATCCTGGCTGTAATGGCATATGACCGTTATGTGGCCATCTGTCGCCCCCTCCATTATACTACGGCCATGAGCCCTAAACTCTGTATCTTGCTTCTCATCTTCTGCTGGGCCCTAGCTATCCTCTATGGCCTCATACATACCCTCCTCATGACCAGAGTAACCTTCTGTGGGGCTCGGAAAATCCACTACATCTTCTGTGAAATGTACGTCCTGCTGAGGCTTGCATGCTCTGACACCCACATCAATCACATGGTGCTGATTGCCACGGGCTGCTTCATCTTCCTTGTTCCTTTTGGATTCATGATCATGTCCTACATCTGGATTGTCAGAGCTATCCTCAGAATTCCTTCAGCCTCTAACAAGTACAAAGCCTTTTCCACCTGTGCGTCCCATCTGGCTGTGGTGGCTCTCTTCTATGGGACGCTTGGTATGGTGTATCTGAGACCCCTGCACACCTACTCCATGAAAGACTCAGTAGCCACTGTGATGTATGCGGTGGTGGCACCCATGATGAACCCTTTCATCTACAGCCTGAGGAACAAGGACATGCATGGGGCCCTGGGAAGACTGCTAAAGCCACTTCAGAAGCCAACATGAGGGTTGTTGGGTGAAAGAGGTATGAAATGGAGGGCATGCAGCCTTCAATATGTGCAAACATCCCCCTACAGATTATGCAGGAGTGTTTAGACACAGCTCTGGTTCTCAATGAAACCTCTGTGGTGATGGAAAGACATGGGTACATCCAGCATTCTTCAGATCTCACCATCTTTGCTAATAAATAAGGTCACACTAATGCCAACACTAGAATATTGCAGGGTAGAATTTTTCAATGTGCCTCACCTTAGGACCAGATCCTATGGTCAGGCTCAGGCTTTCCCAGATATACCCAGTTATGACATAGAGACATTTCCTGTGTTATCGAACATACACCAAATGCACAAAAATCAATGGTAACTGATTATTGGTCATTGGGCTATGGTGACTTGGAAGAAATCCTTTCGAGATGAATCAACAGAGCCAGAGGGGTGTAAAACTGTAGAATGCAAAGTTCAGTTGATGTGGAAGTCATTCTGCTATTCATCAACATATTCTACAGAGTGTCTATTAAAACCTTCAGAATGGGTTGCAAGCATGAATGTGGAGCTCACAGCCAATTGTGAGAAATAGGTAAAATTGTGTGTAAATGAGCCTACCTCATCAGGTAAAAGACAATGTTTATCACACTGATTTATTTTTTTTCTCCATCTTTATTAAATTGGGTATTTCTTATTTACATTTCAATTGTTATTACCTTTCCTGGTTTCCAGGCAAACATCCCTCTAACCCTTCCCCCTCCCCTTCTCTATGGGTGTTCCCCTCCCCATCCTCCTCCCATTACCGCCCTCCCCCAACAATCACGTTCACTGGGGGTTCAGTCTTGACAGCACTAAGGGCTTCCCCCTTCCACTGGTGCCCTTACTAGGCTATTCATTGCTACCTATGAGGTTGAAACCAGGATCAGTCCATGTACAGTCTTTGGGTAGTGGCTTAGTCCCTGGAAGCTCTGGTTGGTTGGCATTGTTGTTCATATGGGGTCTTGGAGCCCCTTCAAGCTCTTTTTCAGTCCTTTCTCTGATTCCTTCAACTGGGGTCCTATTCTCAGTTCAGTGGTTTGCTGCTGACATTCGCCTATGTATTTGCTGTATTCTGGCTGTGTCTCTCAGGAGAGATCTACATCCGGTTCCTGTCGGCCTGCACTTCTTTGCTTAATCCATCTTATCTAGTTTGGTGGCTGTAAATGTATGGGCCACATGTGGGGCAGGCTCTGAATGGACGTTTCTTCAGCCTCTGTTCTAAACTTTGCCTCCCTATTCCCTCCCAAGGGTATTCTTGTTCCCCTTTTAAAGAAGGAGTGAAGCCTTCACATTTTGGTCATCCTTCTTGAGTTTCCCATGTTCTGTGCATCTAGGGTAATTCAAGCATTTGGGCACACTGATTTAAATATGTGTAGTATCTATCTGTTTAAGACACAAATGCTAGGGCTAGAGAGAGATGGCTCAGCAATTGAGAGCACTTGCTGCTCTTCCAGAAGACCCAGGTTTCAATCCCAAATGACAACTCACAACTGTCTGCAACTCCAGCTTCAGGGAATCCAATGCCCTCTTCTGATCTTTGTGGGAACCAGGCACATATATACATGCAGACAAAATACGCATATATATAAAACTAAAATAAATCAATCTTTTTTTAAAAAGTAAATAAATAAACAAAAGGAAGAAAGATGCTACAGCGTGGATGAAGCTCAAAGCAGAACATTTGCAGAGCAAATATGATGGTATGGTTCCATGAGGGAAAGAGAGAGGGAGGACAGAGAGAGAAGGAGAGAGAGGAGGGAGAGAGGGGGAGGGGAGTGAGAGGAAGAGGGAAAAAGAAGGGAGGGAAAAGGGAGGGAGAGGGGAGAGAGGGGGGAGCGGGGAGAGAGAAAGAGTATTCCAAAAGAATTAAATACACAACAAAGCTGGAAGGTAAAGGGTTACAAACTGGCACACACCATATTTTAAATAAAATGTTGCTATAGTAACATTAGATAACAGACCTTAAAACAGAAAGGGTGCAGCTCAGCAAGATCATGGATGAAAGCCTACATCTCTCTGACCAAAAATAATTATTACTCACATAAAACATCCTGTTACTAAAATAAGATGTTTAACTAAGCCTCGTAATAACAATGAAGATAAACCCATCTATACTGGTTGCACTAAATATAAAAAGGAAACATCCAAAGCATCTTCACAATAAAATGCATCATGGGAACACAAGAGGGGAAGAGGAGACCTAACTTCAGACACAGTTTGCTCAGCTGCCTCATTCGAGATTATATTCCAAACAAACCAGTCCTTCATTTAAGGGACAAAAACAGAAAGGAAAAATGTTCCAGAAAGCAAATTACAAAGTGACGGTAGCAAATATTCATCTGTGAATAATTAATTACTTTAAATATAAACAGATAGGGCTCTCCAATCAAAACACATATAGTACCTGGAAGGACATCAGGTGTGGGATTCAACCATGTGCTGTCTACAAGAAACTCACTTTACTGTAAAGGATACATACGATTCAGAGTAAATGGGTAAACGGGCAAAGAAATATTCATATATATATATATATATATATATGTATATATATTTTCCAAGCAACTAAAAACTGGAAGAGTTGCTATGTTTACATCAGACAAATAAGCCAAACAAAAAGTCAAACACTAAAAAGAGACCACAAAGGCCTCTTAAATAATGATAAAGGGACAAATTTACCAAAAGACATACAGTTGTAAATAGCTGTGCACATAACATCAGAGTATCTAAATGCATAAATCAATTGTTAAATGACTTGAAGGAGAGATTGCAACCATTGGAGACCCTGAACATCCCACTCTTGGCAATTAGAAGATCATCAGAGGATGAACCTTGGCCTTTGTGTTAGCTGCTCTGCTTGTCTCAATGACAAATCAGAATTCCTGACAGAAAAAACTCCAAGGAGGAAGGATTTGTTTTGACCATTTCAGGGATCTCAGACCACTGTGGCAGGAGAGTCAGGCAGCTGGGGCAGCTCCAACCATGGCAGTGAGAGATTACAACATAGCCCATTCACATCAGCAAACAGTGAGAGCCCAGGCTAGGGCCCCAGGAGGATACCTTCTTCAAGGCCTGCCCTAGCCAGACTACAGTCTCATTCTTTTGGGACTTTCCACTACTTTCCAAAATAATATCATGAGCAACTGGCCAAATATTCAAACGTGATCCTGTGGCGAAGATTTTACATTCAAACCATATGGATTTAAATTTCACTTTAGACTAAATGGATCTATATTTATCCAGAGCCATCTATCCATGGTCAGCAGAATGTATAATGTTCTATAGTTCAGTCCCTATTTATGTGAAATCACTCTGGCTAACTCAGTTTATTTTGTGCTACTGTAAAGAAACACCTAAGATTGAGTACTTTATTTTAAAAAGAAAAAACAAAAGGAAATTTCAAGGCTGGAGAGATGTGGGCCAGTGGTTAAGAGTATTTGATATTTTTCCCTAAGGACAAGAGTTAGGCTCCTAGCACTCACATTGAGCTGCCCATAACTACCCATAGACCCAGAAGAGCCTACGCCCTCTTCTGGCTTCCATGGGTACCTGAACCCACATGGTGTACATTCACAAAGACACACATATACACATACATGAGTTTAAAATGAAAATAAATCCTTTAAAATGCAGAAGTTCATTTCTCACAGTTCTGGAAGCTGGAAAAATCAAAGACACTGGTACCTGTAAGGACCAGTCCCTCAGAGTCAGTATAAAACATACCCACCCAGACACCAAGTTCACAGCACCAAGGAGATTTATTGCCTGAGAGGGATGGGGATCAAGGGGTTGACTCTACTGGGACAAAGGCAGTACATGTGTCTCTACAGGAGTGATGTTTAAGAAGAAAAGGGGAAGTCAGAGCTAGGATGTTAGTAAAGTGTGATTGGTCAGGTTAGCCACTATAGCCAAATAATGAATTTTGATTGGTGAAGCTTGGTATTTCGTCTCAGGAATGAGTCAGTGGCCAAATAAGGGAATAGACTTTGGGGGCAGCTTTAGTAATATGATGTGTTTAGCAAGGGAGATGGAAGGAGAGAGGGTAAAACCTGCCAGCTCCCATGCCTGCTGTGTTCCTGCCTGTTGGAGAGTCATTCAGTACCAATTGCTGAACTGGGTCTCCTTGCTTCCAAGATTCTGCCTTATGCATCCTCCAGAGGGAAGAAATGCTGTGACCACGTACTGCAAAAGATGTGTGAACAGGAGAGCTCACTGCTACATAAAGATTCTTTTTTTTTAAAAAATAACATGAATTAGAATTTTTATTATTTAACAGATACAGGTTTTTTTGGGATGAAAAATAGTTCACTGGAAAAGCATATTGTAGGTTTTTTTTTTTTTTTTAATTAACTTGTTACCTGATTCCCTTTCCCCTCCGGAACATCCCCCTCCCCTCCCTCCTGGGTGTTCCCCTCCCAACCCTCCCCCCCATTGCTGCCCCTCCCCAACAGTCTAGTTCACTAGGGTTCATTAGGGACCCATTTGTTTTACTAGATATTCATTAACTCAAGAGGTCAGAAACACTCCAGACATTAGTCATCAACCCAACATATGGGGATGTGTCTTTAAGATGTTCTAAATCAGAATTGGCATATTCCTGTATTTGGTACATTCTACATGAGCAGATCTCACATTTTGATCATCCGCCTTGATTATTTGTTTAATCACACTTATCAATGAGTACCCCTTTTCTTGATTTTAGTCACCAGGATGATATTTTCCAGTTCCAAACCATTTGGGGAATCCTGAGAAAGTAGATGTGGTCATTTTTGTATCCATTCCTCTGTTGAAGGGCATCTGTTCTTTCTGCTATTATAAATAAACCAAGTGGAGCAAATGTTGGGGCATCTTTTGGGTATATGCCCAGGAGAATGGACTCCTCAGGAGTTCAATGTCCAATTTTCTGAGGAACCATTCTTGTAGCAGGGACCAACAATGGAGGAGTCCACTGTGAGTTTTTGATTATTTCTACTGGTTAGTCTCTTGGGGAGTGACTAACGAGTTAATTTAGGTGTTTTCAGACATTCGCATTCTCACTGAATTCTCTGTTTAGCTCTGAACCCCATTTTTTAACAGGGTTATTTGCTGGTTTCAAAGTTCTTTGTATATTTTGATCCATCCTAGGATTTAAAGCTTTTTCTGTTGGTTGCCGCTTTGTCCAAACCACAGTGTCCTTTTTGCCTTACAGAAGCTTTGCAGTTTTATGAGAGTCTGTTCTTAGAGCATGATTGGTGTTTTGTTCTGGCTTGTTTTTCCTTAAAGTTCATCTCCAGTTTTTCCCCATGGATATGTGTTCACTCACAAGAGGTACTGTTACCTGATTAAAACTCTGGCCATTAAATTTCAGTGCACAACCCAAAGGAAACAGACATAATCATCAACCCTTATTGAGATGTTCTAAATGAGAATTCCACTTCTAGACAGATCATACATTATTATACATTATTGTCCACATTAATTATCTTGTTTGTATTATGGGGTTAGGAAAGGATGTTTCTAATGTGAATGGCTTTGTTTTGCCAGGGGACACAGGGAGTCCACTGTGTTGGATTATTTCTACTTTCTTTGGGGAGGGTAGTAATTTTTTTGGACAGAGTCTCTGCCCAGGCTGGTTTCCAAAGTCATGATGTGCACCACCCACGTAGCTAGAAAGTCCAGAAGTGTGAGGTTATGGACATGGTGGTGGGAATCAAACCTATGTCCTGGGAAAAGGCAACCAATGTTATTAACCTCTATAGACTGTCTCTTCATTCCCTAACTAGGCTTGATTTTATTGGACCTGTGTCTCAGATACTGGGAGCCTAGGAGGACTTATAAGGTCTAGGTCTCAGCCTGGCAGATCTGGATAAAGTTCACTCACCAGCTCTTTTCCTTCCCACCATGTGCTGCACCCCGGGTCAGGACCCAAAGAGTTCCCCTAGAGTCATTTTCCACCAGAGGCAAAACCCACTCCAAAATGAGCTGTGTCCTTGAAACCCTCTGGTTCTCACCCAAATAGCCTTGGCCTCTGCAATGTCCCCCATAGTTTCAGAGCGTGGAGGACCTCGGATCTGTATATTGTCCATTCTCGCTCCCCAGAGGAACTGATCAAAGAGGCAAACACGCCCTGCAGGACCGCCTAGCGCAGAAGCAGTGAATGAAAAGCCCGGAGCTCGCTGAGCCGCGCGCGCATCCTCTCCTTCTACAGTCTTCGCGCTCCATCCAGCGGCGGCATCCGGAATCGCGTGCGTCTTAGACAAAATTCCGAGACTGTAATCCATGATTCCAGAAGGATCCTCTTCTGCTCACAGAAAAGAGAAATACCTTCCACCCCATCCCACCTCACCCTACCCCCTGTCTCCGACTTTCCTTAAAATTACGTCATTCTTCCCCCACAGTGACCAGCCGGTGCCGGCTCCCAGCTCTCTGCATTCTCTTTTGCAAAAGCATTTGATACAAGGACGTAAAATGAAATTCAAGAAGATTCGTTCTAGGATTACGTTGGAAAAATAACATACAAACACAACGACCTATCATCCTTAGACCACCAAAGTCATTTGATGAAACAACACTCGCTAGTGATTTGAAAAACAAAAATCTCTGTGGACGAGGAGTTAAAACAATAAAAGCTTTAAAAATAAAAAAATAAAAAACCAGCGCCCTCCCTGAGACCAGCTCCTATGTCCAGGTTTCTGCCCTGTTTGAGTTCCTGTCCCAGCTTCCTTCAATGATGGACCGCAATGTGGAGGTGGAAGTCAAATAAACCCTTCCTCCCCGACTTGCTTTGGTCATGGAGTTTCTTCATCGCAATAGTAAGCCTAAGACAGCTATTAGAGATTTTTATTACCAAGATGTTAGAATCCAAAGAACAGCCACATTTACTATTAAAAACATTAAAATGAATGCAAATTGTCTTTCTTTTTTGTTATTTTTAGAGATATTTATTTACATTTCAAATGTTATCCCCTTCCTGTCCATAGACCCCCTATCCCTTCCCTTCTCCCCCTTCTTCTATGAGGGTGTTTCCCCACCCATCCACCCACGCCTTCCCTCCTCCGCACCCTGACATTCCTCTACACGGGGCGGGGGGGGGGGTCCAGCCTTAGCAAGATCAAGGGCTTCTTCTCCCATTGGTGCCCAACAAGGCTAACCTCTGCTACATATGCAACTGGAGCCATGGGTCTGTCCGTGTGTACACTTTGGATGATGCTTTAGTCCCTGGGAGCTCTGGTTGGTTGGTATTGTTGTTCCTATGGGGTTGTAAACCCCTTCAGCTCCTTCAGTCCTTTCTCTAACTCCTCCAATGGGGACCCCATCCTCAGTTCAATGGTTGACTGCAATCGTCTGCCTCTGTATTTGTCATGCTCTGGCAAAGCCTCTCAGAAGACAGCTATATCAGGTTCCTGTCGGCATGCACTTCTTGCCATCGGCTATATTGCCTGGGTTTGGGCTGTATGTGTATGGGCTGGATCTCCAGGTGGAGCAGTCTCTGGATGGCCATTCCTTCAGTCTCTGCTCCAAACTTTGTCTCTGTATTTCCTCCTGTGGGTATTTTTGTTCCCCGTTCTAAGAAGGACTGAAGCATCTGCACTTTGGTTGGCCTTCTCCTTGGCCTGTGAATTGTATCTTGGGAAATCGGAGTTTTCTATGGGAAATTATGACACTGGGAGAAAAGTGTCCCTTCAGATTCATTTGCATGTACGTGAACTGTAATTACTGGTTATTAGTTATCTGAAGCTTACAGAATTGTAAAATGACTCCAAGAGATTCTGAATCAGATAACCCAGGAAGGTGTGCCCAAGACAATACAGTTTTCACTGAAGAACAAATTATTCTCTTCATTCTTCCATCCCTCAAGGCATTGTTAATCTGATTTCTCTATTTCCTGTAGCTGGGCATGCTCTTCACTGATACAACAGATAGCTTTGATACATAAGAGTTTTCTTCCAATTTTCATAGAGAATGGAAAGAGGTAGGAGCCCACGACAGGCTGAGGGAGCATTCCTAACATAAAGACTAAACTAACAGTCTCTTTGCTTACAAATTACAGAGAGAGAGAGAGAGAGAGAGAAGAGAGAGAGAGAGAGAGAGAGAGAGAGAGAGAGAGAGAGCAACACAACCACCACCACCAGAAAAGAAGGAAGAGAGAGAAAGAGAGAGAGAGAGAGAGAGAGAGAGAGAGAGACCATCACTACCACTACCACCAGGAAGGAAAGAAGGAAGAGAGAGAGAGCGCGCTAATGACCACAGAAAATGGAGATGCACAGGAAAAGAAATGCCTGAACATAGAAAAAGAAAATGTTCAGGTACATTCATGAGTTTTATGAAATGTAAATTAAAACTATGATAAAATACTTCTCAGGCAAGGACTGGAAAGCTTTGTTGAAGGTGAAAGAAATAAGGTATTTTCATACCTTGTGAAAGGATATAATCATACAGCCACTTGGAAGGACAGTTTGGGGGAAAAAGGCAGTCAAAATACATATACATTTTCCCACAATAATACTACTTCCAGGCATTTATCCCATGGGAGTGCTGGCCTACACATGCAAAAACATTTACAGATAAATATTATTTGAGCAGCAGTGCTTGAGGTCACAAAGGGTTGAGAAGAAAATAGTTAAATAGCCACATGTGCGTCTATAAGGTGGAAACCATCCAATTATTTAAAATAATGAGGCAAAGCTACAGCCACTCCCGGTATCAGGAAGCTGAGGCAGGAGGATTGCCACAAGTTCTAAGCCAGTTTAGGCTACACAGTGAGTTTCAGGACAGTCTGGGCTACTCTGTAGAACCTTGTCTTAATTAAGTAAGTTGAAAATTGAACAAAACAGTCAGGTTTCAAGTCAGCAAGAAGGCTATGTTTGGGCAATGGTAGCATGCTTGTTGTCCAGGTTAGCTTTACATCAACTTGGCACAAGCTAAGATCTGAAAGGAGAAAACCTCCGTTGAGAAAATGCCTCCATGAGATCCAGCTGTAGAGCATTACCTTAATTAGTGGTTGCTGGGGGAGGGACCAGACCATTGTGAATGGGGCCATCCCCGGACTGATGGTCGTGGGTTCTATATGAAAGCAGACTGAGCAAGCCATGAAGAGCAGCACCCCTCCACGGCCTCTGCACCAGGTCCTGCCTCCAGGTTCCTGCCTGTTTGAGTTCCTGTCCTGACTTCCTTTGATGATGAACAACAATATGGAAGCATGAGCCATATAAGCCCTTTCCTCCTCAACTTGCATTTTGATCACAGTGATTCATCACAATAGAAATGCAAATTGAGACTTTACAATTTCAGTATTACCTCAACAACTTTACTGATGTTTCCACTCACTACACATCCAGATACTTATCAGCATAATTCAGGTTCCCACTAACACTATAATTAAGAAGCAAAAATCTACAGACTCCAGTTAGAAATGTGTTCACAATAGCTCTTTTGCTGCTCCCATCATCCATTGGGTGATTTGTGGCTACTCTGTGTCCCAACCACCGGCCGGGAACAATTGATGTGGTGAGAAGTGATCACCCAGTATTCTTTGGCCAACCAAACTCTGACTGATGAGACTATAGATAGAACTAAATACTGCCTGCACTGCTCTCTTAAACATGGGAATTGTGGACTGTGAGTTAACAAAAACTCTGTGTGTGTGTGTGTGTGTGTGTGTGTGTGTGGTGGGGGTCTCTCACTAAACCTTGGTATGGCACTTTGGCTAAGCTGGTTCCAGGCCTGTCTGTCCCCTGGTGCTGGTGTCATAGACTTACAGGGACAGCCTTGACTTTTTGTGATGGTGCGGAGGATCCTAACTCGAGTACTCATATTTTAATAGCAATCATTTTACCCACTGAGCCAGCTCCCCTGGCCAAAATGGCTTCTTTAGAGAGACACTAGGAAAGCTGGTCTAGTCCCCATTACAAGAGAAAACCCCCATAGCAATTTGAGGGGTGAAGGTTTAATATAAAGAATTATTAACTACACACTTTAATACAAAGAATTATTGACTATAAACTTTAAGGACTGTCAAAGTGACAATACAGCCACTACCCTTAAGAGTGAGAGATTTCCTTAGAAGAGCCATCCCACCCAGGGACTGATCTAGCTCTGCCTGACTTTGTTCCTGGAAGATAAATCTCCATGGGTCTACACCAGCAGAATTTACTAGAAATCTTTCCTCTATTCTCAGGGAGCTGTCTCACTGGAAACGATGCACTACCAGAACACTGAGGATGTGGAGACAAGGAGGGGGGTTAGAGGACAAGCCAAGGGTCAGAAAGGGCTGCTAACCACTGTGCACTTCATGAGCTGAGCACTGGAAGGGCTGTGTGCATTGTGCATGGACAGAACCTGGTCCTGAAGGGGGTAGGGGCCAGCCCTCAAGATGCAGAGAACCTGCCACAGAAGCCCCTAAAAGTTTCTCCAAGTGTCACAAACAGATAGGGGGAAAGACCCTTCTGCAGGGCCTCACTTGCGCCTGGCTTGAAACACAGCCACTGGATCTGAACCCATTTCGCCATCTAGACAGTAAAGAAGGAATTCAGCAGTGCGGCTAGTGTAGCTGGACTCAGGACTATAATGAAGCCAACAGACAATTATGCATATACTGTGTCTGAAAAAGCTTTCTGGCTGTCACAACCCCACTTTAATAAGTCCAACAACTCAACTCAAACAAAAGAACAGAGAAAAACTGACAGCAGAAGCAAGAAGTAAACAAGAGACATGTCATTTCTGTCCTTCGAGTGCAGAGAAACACCTGCATCTTGTTATAAGTACCCCTTTAAAGACAAATTAGTTTGAGCTAGTTTTGATCCCTGTGACAAAATCATCCTCTCTAAATATGACTGTTAATAACGATGCCCTCAAGTTGAAGTCTTAATAACAATATATATGTACACACATACACACAAACATATAAACACACACATTCACACATACACACAAATGCACATAGGCATATATATACACATACATACACATAACACATACAAATGCACACATAGATGCACAAAAACACAAACATATACACACCCATACACATACCACATACACACAAATACACACATATATGCACATAAAAACACACACATACACAAACACAACACATGCACACACACAACACCCATACAACATATGCACACACATACATACAACATACATACCCATACACATACACACACATGCATACAACAGACCACACACACACACACACACACACACACACACACACACATCCTTTCCCACTGTATTCAGTATTATATTTGAAGGATGTAGTTGAATTTCACTGTACCCTATAGTCCACTTTCCTCATATTTCTTATTAACAATGAATTTTTATAAAACCTAGAAATCCACATTTTAATTTTTTACATGTTTTAATTTACTGTGTGAGCATGCACACACCCACACATGCATGCCTGCCATGAACATGTGTAGGACTACTTGCAATAGTCAGTTCTCCCCTTCTGCCAGGTGAGGGACCCAGAGATCAAACTCAGGTTCATCAGGCATGGAGGTAAGCAAGCACCATTACTCTCTGAACCATCTAGCCAGCTCACAAGATTTCCTCGTTGGCTACATACACACAAACACATACATATACGCACGCGCACACATGCGCACACACACACACACACACACACACACACACAGAGGGACATTCATATACATGTGTATGCAGTGTCTTATGAGGCAATCATTAAAACCCATCTGATACCCTGCACAAACTTTCCACCATCTTGTGTGTGCCGATGCCATCAGGCCTGGCCAGCATCTGCCTCATCATTTTCTCATGGAGCTGACTGGCATCAGCTTGTTTTGATCCCTTGCTTCTCTTAAATGAGCTGTTTCGTGTTATTTTTCTACATTATGGGTCCAATTCGCCAGCTTTATTCTTGGGTCTGTCTCTTTTTTTTTTTTTTCCACTTATTTTGCCCCTAATCCTGCTAGCACAAGGGAACACTTGCCCATGCACCCATGGGGTGAGCATCTGCTCTTACTGACAGCTGTTCTGTTCCTGGGGGCCTCAAATCATATCTTTCCTCTGTTCATCTGTTTTAGTTTGGAGAAGACAGCCAGGCTGCTTTCCATTTTAATAGAATTTCCCATCCTTTCAGCCTCACCAACTTCTCACCCATCTATTTCCTCATGGTGCTGATCTTTTCTCCCAACAGCTCCTATTTCAGAATGTCTGTCGTTCCTACAGCCATCATCCATCTTCACGTCAAATTACTCCTCTCAAGCTTCCTATTTTAGGACCTGTTCATGGTTCTGATCTCTTTGGTATTCCTAAAAAATCCTGTTTTATAGGATATGTATTTTTCCACCTGGGCAATAATTGTGAAAAGAATCCCCCTAGATGAGGGGTAGATTTCTCTCCATCCTGTACATTGGGACAGGCTTCTGTCTAACCTGTACGTAGAGAACAAGCTTCTGAGCCTGAGAACCCTCCATGGGAAATAGATTTTTAAATAGTCTGTACACTGAATCCATGGCTCCCAAACCATCAGACTACAACAGAAATCTCCATGTGCTCATCTAAAATTACACATCTGATGAAGCGTAGCAGTGCACCCCTTTAATCCCAGCCCTTTAGAGGCAGAGGCAGGCAGATCTCTGTAGTTCAAGGCTAACCTTGTCTACATAGCAAGCTCCAGGACAATCAGGGCTTCATAGTGATACCCTGGACAGCACACACACACCCAAAAATGCAGATCCCTGGGCCTTACCCTAGAGTGATTGAATTGTAAAATCTCAGTACCTTAAGTCAGCATTCTAGGAAAGTTTCCCTGAATGGTACTCATGCAGGGGACAGCGTGCCCTGGGTATGGAAGAGGATAGCTCTACTGGTTGGTTTTCTGTGTCAACTTGATACCAGCTAGAGCCATCAGAGAGAAAGGTGCCTCAGTTGAGGAAATGCCTCCATGAGATCCAGCTGTAAGGCATTTTCTCAATCAGTTTTAATGGGGGAGGGTTGAGCCCATGGTGGGTGGTGCCATCTTTGATCTGGTAGTCCTGAGTTCTATAAGAAAGCAGGCTGAGCAATCCAGGGGAATCAAGCCAGTAAGCAGCACCCTCTTCTATAGCCTCAGCTTCAGCTCCTGCCTCCAGGTTCCTGTCCTGCTTGAGTTCCTGTCCTGACTTCCTTTGTGGAAGACCAATGATGTGGACAAAGTGATGTAAGCAAAATAAGCTCTTTCATCTCCACCTTGCTTTTTGGTTCCACTGTTTCACTGCAGCAATAGTAAACCTAACTGAGACAATGGCCTAAAGCCGAGATCAGTCTTCTCTAAGGTATCTGCACAGCCTGTTACTTCGGATATCATTTCCACCTGAGGAAAGGGGACAGAAAGTCCTGTCTCGTAGATGACTACCATAAAGTGACTAATGTGTCTTAGATGTTCCTCTCTGGAACTTAACTCTGGCTCCCATAAGGAGTGGCTGCCACAGAAGCACACAGTGTGCTGTTAAATGACTAAGAGGGATGCTGGACTGGACCATAGCGATGATTCACCCATCCCACACTTCAAATGCAGAGGACCACTGGAGTCAATGGAAACAAGCAGGAACTCAACAGCTGTGCAGAAGTGAGCCATGAGAATGAGCAAGAGCAGCAGCACCCACCTCAGCCCACAGCTCGATGAAGGTGTGGCTGCATTGGAAGGTGTGCAAGTGAGACTTATGTGATGGCTGGTAACACATCAACAGGACTGGGCCTGAACACCCAGAGAGCATAGAAAGCATTAATTTTGAATGAGTCTGTACGGGGCATCCAGAATCCGTTTATTGGCATTACTAGGCTGAGGAGCTATCACTCTGACCATGGACATGGGAAGCCTACAATCCAGGAGGACCTGAAAGGAACAACGCAGAAGAAGGACAAAGTTGATCTCTGCTCAACCTGGCCTACTCATGTGTCCGTCATCGCATGGCCTTGGCTAGCAGCTCTCCTGGTTCTCAGGCCTTCAGATCAGGACTAGACCTGTGCCATCAGCCCAGCAGATCTTGAGGTTCACATCTGAACTACACTGAAGCCAGACATCCCACCCAGTATCTGTTTCCATGAGGAGTAGCAATTACAGTCCCATGGAATCTATGGATTCTTCTAGTGGACAACTTGGCTGAGGACTCCCCAGTGGCCTTGAAGAAGTTCTTGTAGAAGTTCGCTGCTATCATGGTCGCTTCTGCCCAGTCCTTGACCCACTCCATCTTTCCTTTAGGCATCAAAATGACAGCTGTCTAACCTGCTCCAGCTCCCTCCCCATTCTGCCTCACAGGCCTTTCCCTTAATAAATCCATCATTCCTGTCTCAGTATCTACAGAAGGACATTAGTGGAAGGGCAGACCAGCCCCTAAGCAAAGGAAAATTACACCGGTCAGACAAAGGATACTTTGTTCAAAAAACTGTTGCAATAAGGAAATGAAGTTGAACCCAACAGCAAACATGACAGAGACCAGTGGGAATTTGTAGCCAAGTGTTGAGGTGAGCAATTTTCTAAGGTGGAAAATTACCAAGAGGAATTCATATGGTGTACTGGCTGGTTTTGTGTGTCAACTTGACACAAGCTGAAGTTATCACAGAGAAAGGAGCCTCAGTTGTGAAAATGCCTCCATGAGACCCAGCTATAAGGCATTTTCTCAGCTAGTGATGAAAGGGGGAGGACCCATCCTATTGTGGGTGGTGCTGTCCCTGGGCTGAAGGTCTTGGGTTCTATAAGAGGGCAAGCTGAGCAAGCCAGGGGAAGCAAGGAAGTAAGTAACATCCCTCCATGGCCTCTGCATCAGCTCCTGCTTCCTGCCCTGTGTGAGTTCCAGTCCTGGCTTCCTTTGGTGATGAAGAGCAATGTGGAAGTGTAAGCTGAATAAACCCTTTCCTCCCCAACTTGCTTCTTGGTCATGGTGTTGGTGCAGGAATAGGAACCCTGACTGAGACAAATGGGTATCAAGACTGAAGAAGTGCCCTGAGTGGATGCTGAGGTTGGGAGCCCTTACCCGGGTTAGATTGGGTTTTAACTTAGATGAAGCCTAATCAGAAAGTGGACTCCAAGGAGCAGGATGGAAGTTAGGTTGACAGAGTCTCTGTAACAACCCAAGGCAAGACAATTATCCCCCGATGCCCACCTCCACCAAAGCGTTGGTGAGACAAACTTTGAACTGCACATGAAGTTTAAAACAAGCTTGAAATGGGGTTAACGAATTTAACTGCAGAGTCATAGAACCAGGCAGTGATACTGGACCCAACCAGACAGCAGGAGAAAAGAGAGCTGGCCAGAAATCCTTCCTCCATATAGTGGGCAGAATAACGGACCCCAAGATGTCCAAGAGCTCCAAGCTTTTTGACCTAAGAAGTGGGGTATGACGATTTCAAGAATCCTAAGAACTGTCTGAGCTGGAGGTGTGCCCACTTGCTGTTAGAGTAACAGGTGGAGTTCCAGGGTACCAGCAGGGTCCGAAAGAATTGGGGGCTAGTTATTGGCCCAGGTGAGTGATATCCATGCCTTTTACTGCACTTCCTACATACATGAGAATTCAGCTCCACAAGAATCTGTCCATAAGGAATAGCTCTCCTTCCTGTTTCCAGGGAGGAAAGTTGAACCCAGGAAGCAACCAAACCCTGAGGGGCAGAGCAGCATCAGATGCTCGTGTGAAAGATGTCGCTTCAGTTGGAATCTCAAACTACAAAGAGGAAGCCTACAACTGCTGTTGAAGAGAAGGCACTGCTAACATGGGCTGCAGCCCCCAGCCCGGGAGACTGTAAGCATGGGGTTCCAAGCAGGACAGGGAAGCCAGTAACATTGACATGCAGGGTACCTGCTATGCCACTGTTCAGTCAGTGCCATGCCACTCTCAGTCATCTAGAACTTAGCTTCGTGTTAATGTCAGCTCATCAGATTCGGGTCCTAAAATGAGATGTGACTCTGAGCCCGTAAGTGGAATAGAAACAACAGTCTAATTAGCTGTTTTAGAGACAGAGATCATAATCGATTCTTCCAAAGGCTTGTTTTTTAAAATATGTTGGTCCTATGCAGTTGATGTAACCAGGGACAACATCAGTCAGTCTAAGACAGCTTACACTTTTGCTCCTGCATTTTGTCTATGAGAAATATTAGTGCATGCTGGTGACTGCACCCAGCTATATCAAGAACACACACACACACACACACACACACAAATACAACATACCTCAAACATCTGCTGGCTGCCTCCATGTAACCCATGTGTTCTGGACCCCGTCCATTCATCCAGCTTCAGACTACGGCTCCCCTACCTCCTCACAGCTCCTAAGTGGCGACCTTTCCAATGCTCATCTCCACAGGCAAACTTCAGGCCCGTTTCCAGCTGACAAAGGTTGGTCACTGATGTGTGCATTTATTTCTTAGTCATTTAGCGTGTATGAATTGTTCCCAGCTTTATTAAGCTCGTATGTCTTTATTTCTACTTGTCACCAATAATGTATTTGAGTGTCACACACTTAGCCCATCTTTCCCACAGTTGCAGCTTCCCAGGGTGTATTTTTAGGGTCCGGTAAGACATTATAGCTAACTGGCTACCTATGTAAATGTCATCTGTTATTGTTAAGACTACTGTCCTCACTGAATCTCTGCTACTAAACAAAGCTTTTTTTTTTCAAAGTGTTTCCTCAATTAGGAATTCATTTTTATCCTCATGCTCATATTTCTGATGTCACCTAGAGGAAGATTCGGATGCTGGCATGTAGAATAATCTGCGCAGGATCACAAAGCAAGTCCCCAACAGAGGCTTAAAACCGACCTCTTGCCTTCAAGTCTACACCCAGCGGGTCAAGCAAAGCACGTGAGTGAGTGTAGCCACTGTGAGTGAGAGGAAGGAGGATAAGAGAAGCATTTAGTTACAGGAGACTCCTTGAACAGAGAATCTGAAGAGGAGCTTGGGCGAAGGGGAAAATGCTAGGAGGGAGACAAGTCAGTGAGCAGCAGGAGGCTCATCTCCTCAGTACCACAGAGACTAAATAGAGTGGGTGAGCAGCTGATGGGCTAAGCAGTAAGGAGTGCCGGAGAATATGGCAAACTCGGGTCTCACCAAAGCCAGCTCTTATCAATCCATGCCCGAGTAGATAGTCTGACTCTTTTTAAAACAGAAACTCCTTTTTTTTTTTTTTGGTTGTTAGTTCGACTTTGTATGTGTGTGCATGAACACATGTGATGCATGTGTACATGAAGCACATGTTTGTACTCCTGTGCATGCATGCCCAGGACATCATTAGTCTTCTTCCCTCACTCTGGACCTTATTGCCTCGAGACAGGGTCTCTCAGTGAGCGGAAAGTTTGCCATCTTCCCTTGGCTGATAAGCAAGTTCTCGGTATCTGTCTGCTTCTACACACACACACACACACACACACACACACACACACACACACACACTGTAGCGTCACAGTCATGTGCACTCAGGCATGGCTTTTGTGGGCTGCAGATTCAATCTCAGATCTGCATGCTTGCAGAGCAAGCAATCTTATCCAACAAACTATTCCCCGGGCACCAGGTTTGTCTTGTTTGTTTTTAATATTAATAAAGTCTGTAAACAGGTTCGAACAGATAGCCACCCCCCAGGGAAAGGCCCTGCTGGAGTCTAGTGGTGCCCCACTCCAAGAAACGTGAACTCTAATGGACACAAAATATGTTATTTATTGTCAATTTCTGCAAAGACACATTTAAGCAACAAAATATACATTTTCAACCTTTTAGAATTTGTTTTATACATTAACAAATACAATATGCTACCATAGCAATAAATTAGATGTACACTATTTACATCACATAGGCAGTCAGGATCTACAAATCACCCCCCCTCACTGAGAGGAAGCAAAGAAAAGTCATCGTCACAGGGGTCACTTCCAACTACACCTCTTAGGTTCTACCACATGGGTATCTCTTCACATGGCAACACCGGCACCCTGGGAGCTGGAGATCGGGCGGGAACATCACAAGTTGGTGCATACGCTAAGGAGTGGGAAGGGGAATCACACCCTTTCACATGGGAATGTCACAGAACCAAAGACAATGACGACTAATTCCAGTCTTGCAGCCAAGCACACCGTCTGGTGCAGATGGTAAGGCCCAGGTCAAAGCCACTGCCCCAGCTGCTGCTCACTACAGACCACCCTTGGCTCTGGAAGTTGTCTTCTTTCTCCCAAAGGAGTACATAGCCCGGCTGTGAAGAGACGTGGGATTGGTGTGGGCACGCAGCTGATGCTGAAACAGACACCAGAGCTTTGTAGGATACCTCAGAAGCCCTCTACCACACCAGGCAGCAGGAGTAGCCTTGTTCTCTGTGTCAACCTACCCTTGCCTTTGATTGAGCGGTAACTAGAAGCTGGGGAGGGAGCATGGGGGTCCAGAGCACGGAACTAACTTGGTTGCTGCTGGCCCAGAAACCATAAGCTCTATCTGAACCCCGGGCAACCCACACACACACGCACACATACACAACACAGCTGTCTTTGCAGACTGAGAAACAAAGAACAAAAGGTGATGTTTGAGTTGGCACCTTAAAGGGTCAAAGGAAAGAAAATGAAACTGGCTGTGCCCTGCCTAGACACCTGATCTGGGCTTTTATTACCCACCTCCATTTTAAAAGGCTGGAGAGGTCTGGACCTAGACTCAGTGGCAGGGTTCTCACTCAGCATGAGCAAGGTCTTGGGGACATTCCCAGCACCACCAAAAAAAGAGGAAGGAAGGGATGGAGAGAGGGAGGGAGAGAAGATAGACCAGAGAATTAGTTCATTTTATCATTTTCTGTCCTGATTTAGGACAAAGAAGTCAAGGGGTAGCCAGTGCACTTTTGTCCAGGTACCTCTGTCCCAGTCACTGAAAACCCAAAGCACTTTATGTAAGCCCTCCCCATCCACGTCCTTCACCCAAGCCACTGGCTGGGTCCTCGCTGACCAAGACTTCTCATGGTGGGAAACAGCAGAGACTGAGGCCCTATCAATACCCTCCACCCCCAGCACCTCTCCTGCCAATGCAGAGACCCCAGCTATTGGGCTTCCTCAAAACCCAGGCTCCAAGAAATGCAACCACTTGCTGAGCCAACAGTAGGTAGAGTTGGTATGCAGTAAAGGCCCAAGGCTGTTGTGGGTCTAGTAACAGCTTTGCCACTAGGAGGCTGTGTGGCCTCGGGCAAGTTCTTTCTGTTCCTCTGGAAGATGACAAGGTCTGATGAGAAGCAAGCAGGGGCCAGAAGGCTTGAGTATCAAATGGTGCCTGGGATTGTTTTCCAAGAAACACCATTCGACATTCATTATCGCAGAGGAAACTCTGGCTTTGGCCTTCTATTCGGAGCTCTCCCACATCTGTTTCAGGTTAACCACAGAGCTGGGGGCGTCTGGATGCCTACTAACACCTGCAAAACAGTTTCCACGGTTGTGACAGGAGAACCCCTTGTGGAGGTAACAGTGGAAAGGTTCCCCCAAATCCAAGCAGAAGCATCGTCTACAGAAGCCCAGTCACGTGAAGGGGTCTCAGCAAGACTCGGAGCCCTAAGACTGGATCAGAGTGTGGGAGGAACCGTCTCCAACCCAGAGGGCTGAGAGGAGGCAGAGCCCCGCCATTATCCTCCTCCTGCTAAGCAGAGAGAACTTGAGCTGGGCTGTGGTACCTACTCTGGAAGCCACGGGTTGACCTGCTAGATAGACAGAGGCATGAGCAGAGGTCAGGGGCGTCTCATATCCTGCCCAGAGTATCTCAGCAGCAAACCAAGGGTGAAGACCACAGCCAGGGCCTCTCACTGCCTCTGTACACAGTCAGCCATCCTGCCCACTGGCCCAGAGGTAACGCCTGCAGGCAGAGTAGCCGAAGCAGTGGGGACAAGGCTTATGAGGTTTCCAGACAACATGGGACAACCTGGAAGCCCCTGGGAGCCCCAGACCATAATACAACACAGCAGAACCACTAAGCAGGTAAAACTGTCCAACACCGAGAAGGAAGCCAGAGTCCTGTCATAGTTTCAAAGAAAACACAGTCTGACCTTTCAAGTTCGAGCAGGAACCTGCCAGCAGAACACTGCCAGAATCCACCCGCCTCCTTCCAGCCCTGGGTGCTGCTACGCTGGCTTTTAATAAAAGATAAACAGATATTCTGTTGACCTTCTAACTAGAACAAGTCTTACCAGACTAGTATTTCACGTAAGCAGGTTTCACCGAGTGGAGTGGGGGGAAGAGCGCCCCTTCCCCTGGGTGCACATAAGTGCATGGGGAATGAAGGATCAAAATTGTGCTCAGATGACAAAGGCTCTCCGCACAGTTACAATACCAGCCCCAAGGGCTGCCCCACCCTTCTGTACTTTGGCTTGGGAATAGGAGCCTATGCAGACAAAGCACTTGGCTGGAAATCTGGTCATCTGCTTCACTGAAATGGGGGCCCAGGACCAAGCAGTCCTGTGCCACAGACCTATGTGTACCTAATGGGCTGGGATCTTCAAGTGCCTGCTGTGCAGAGCCAGGGTTTAGCCTGGTGGATGCTCTACTCCCCACCCAGCAGCAGAAAAGCCCTGCGAACCTGGAAGGCTGAGGAGCCAAGGACAGCTCCTCGGGATGAGCCGGCTCACCCAGAGAAGGCGGCCATAGCAAGAAATACAGATGGCCTGTGTCTTAAAGCACGGGCTCGTGGGATCTGGGCTTCCAGGAGCCCTGCAGATGGGACAGTGGTCTAGAAACCTGCAGTTGGAGATGGAAGGAAGAAGACTGGGGGGGGGGGGACTGAGCCTAGAAGCAGGCCCTAGGCAGTATCAGTCCCGTCACAGATGACAGGACCACAGAGGTGGAAGAACACTAGATTGTTTCCACCACACACTAGACTGACCAAAACTTGCCAAGTCCGCTACATCACTCCCCTCTCTCTCACCTAAGAGATGGCTTAAACTTTGTCTTTTCCAAAATCTCACAAAAGTGGAGACCTGAACCCCTAATGAGTGCTCCTGCACTGGACTCCAGACTCCTGGCTGCCCACTACCAGGGCTTCTCCAACCACAAAGATGATCAGCAGCTTGAATAGAGTTAGAAAGGAAAAACCTTGAGACTACAGTCAAGGGAGCATGCACCCGGGTCCTGGAACACCTAGCTCTGACTTGGAGCTTCCAGCATCCTGAGCCTCCTGAGAGGACCCTGGCAGCAGGGACAGAGCTCCCTAGGCCTGGGCCAGCAGATGTGTCAGAAATGCAAAGGCATTCAACCTGGAGGATGCTGGGATATTCCTGGAAGAGCAGCCTTTCCACCATGCCCAGGAAGGCACTGTACTGTGACCCAAGACAGACAGTACCCACCCACCATCTACAGTTACCTCTGCTCCCCACCACACAACCCCCTTCTGTCTCTGGGGCAGACGAGCTCCCTAACTTCTCCCTGAGCCCCCTGGGACTCAGAGTCCCCCTTGCCCAAATCTTTTCCTGCATGTAAAACATGATAGTTGACTCAGAGAGCCGGTCACATCGGGAGGTCAGAAGTACAGGCTGGGGCTTTCAGGTCTGGAGAAGGATCCGGCAAGGTCATGGCCAGGTCAGGACGTGAGACAGACAGCTGGTCTGCTGGGCAGGCGGCCAGTGAGACAGCAGGCCTACACAGTCAGAGTAGTAGTCGGCACCCCCAAGCTGCTGGAATTAGGAGCCTTCTGTAGACCAAAGTCCACACTTCCCTGAGGAGATAAGGAAGGGAAGATGGAGAACTGGGTAAAAGAGAGATGAGAACATGCTGGAGTCAGAGAGGGAGCCCACTTGCCTGTGGCTACACTCAGGACTAGGAGGCTACCAAGTACAATGGGCCCGGACTCAGCCCCCAGAAGCGGTGTGTAAGCATTGTGCAACGAAGCATCCACATTCCCTCACAGGTAGTGGAGGCCAACATCACACTCCCATTTTCTCTTCTGTTTTCTCACACGTGGGTTTAACATAAAGTGAGCTTAACTGTACCCTTCCTCTCGGTCCCAACTCACTCATACCCCAGGGGGACCTCACTGAGTAGGTGGGGCCAATGAGTCTCAGACGACTTCACTATCAGGAGTTCACTGGTGTATCATGCCAGGAGAGACTACCCTGGGACTGTCCCTCACAACATGAGGCATCTCATGTCACATGGGGAAGATAGACACCAGCCTGGAGCCTTGGCCAAAATTTTAAGGAGAGACAGACTGCCTGCACAAAAGGAACTGGTAACCTGAGGAATCCTCCCTCCAAGGAAGGACGTGAACTCTTCAGCTATGTCCCCTTCTAGCTACTATAACCAGCTCCACCCTGTGTGGGGATTCACCACAATGCCACTGGACAGCTCTTCCCAGCCACTGTTCTCAGACTTTCCTTCCCCATGAAGCCTGGAGATGACCATGAACAGTAGGCCTCCATATTTCTCAGCTGACTTCCTCTGGCCATTCTCAGGCCATAAAGCCATAGACACTGTGACTTTAAGGGAATAGTCCCCTCTCATGGCCACAGTAAGACACTCACCTTGGACAAGGGAAGGTCTTCACTTTCACATTAGTGACCCTGTGTAAAAAACACACAAGAATTTTTCAAAAAAAAAAAAAAAAACACAAACCAACAGACAAGAGCCTCCACCTGCAGCTTCTGTGCACTTGGCTTTGGCAATCAGAGTTCAGGAAGGGACTTGGACTTCTAGGGGTCAGCAGAACCCATCTCAGATCTAGGGATGGCTGTGTGCTAGAATGTGGCTCTGTTGCAGGAGGAGTGGCAAAGGTGGCTGGAGGGCTCCCAGCCTGGTCTGCAGCCAAGTAAGGACAGGAACCATCACCCCAGATTCATCTCTGCGTGCTTCAGGGGACCCCAACAAGCACTCTCCAGGTTCTCTCTCTCTCTCTCTCTCTCTCTCTCTCTCTCTCTCTCTCTCTCTCTCTCTCTCTCTCTCTCAGGAAGAGTCTGGCGAGGAGGGGTGCTGAATGTGGGGTGTAGGACTCATGGCGTCTTTCCTTAGAGGCCCACACCATACTTACCGCACTGGAGCTAGCATGGCTGAGTTTATCAAAGCGGAATTTCAGGTTTGACCTCGGGGAGTTTCTGCTTTTGGCATCTAAGAAGATAAAATGTAGATATGGAGCTTGAGCACTTATTCTAGCAAAGTCAGAACAGCAAGTAGGGAGGGAGTGCCTCAACCTCCCCCAAAGCATGCTCCCTCACAGGTACCCACCTGTCAGAAACAATGCTCAGACTTTGAGAAATGCTGTACCCTGCTTATTATACACAGGTCACTTTAAATATTTTCAAAATTAAATTATGGAAGCTCATAAGTAAACAAGCCATATTTGAATATAATATGCAAGATTATGGTCAAATAAGAGGAAGATAATGGATATTCTAATTTTGTCGTTTCCTCATTATATTGCAGTGTTTTGCTTTTATCTGTGTCACTGTACCTGCTGTGTCCTTTTATCAAGATTGGTTAAGGTGGTAGGCTGTGCATCTCCCCTCAGCACCAAGCTCAGGGATGTAGTGGTGGAGGCTTGAGATCAATCTCAATGAAAGCATTAAAACTACTGAAGCTGACAATGTTACAAACCCGGGCTTGGTGTGTGGTTTTGTTCTTCAGATGTAAGAAACAATGGAAGGGCTGGAGAGATGGCTCAGGGGTTAAAAGCACTGACTGCTCTTCCAGAGTCCTGAGTTCAATTCCCAGCAACCACATGGTGGCTCACAACCATCTGTAATGGGATCTGGTATACAGACAAACATGTAGGCAGAACACTGTATACATAATAAATAAATAAACCTTTAAAAGAAAGAAAGAGAGGAAGAAAGAAAGAAGCTAATGGAAAGAAATAATAAATCAACTAAACTCGAAAGAAGTTTGTGCCGGCCGCCACTACACTGTGAAGACCAGCATGAGAGCCACCTGCCCCCCCAGTGTTGGAAAACTACTACCAAACTCAGCAAAGAGGCTGTTTGTATCACTGACAGACAAATGCTGTCTTTCCAGTGCAAAATGTCAATGTAGGCAATAATATCCATCAACACCCACATGGCAACCAGATTTGACTGTCATCTACAGCCTTGTACTGGCTACAGGCGCCAGAGTTAAGTATCACTGAAACTGTCCTATGAGAATCAAAGTAAAAGAATACTGAATATTTTGCCATTATTTTCAAACTGTGCTTCAATTGGCAATGTTGGTAAAGTTTACCATGTCCATGCATCACGTACATGTGCGCGTACGCACGCACACACACACACACACACACACACATACATGCACACACACGTGCATATGCACACCATGAATACATGCACACACACACTCACACACACCATGGATACATGTAAACACACACACATGCACATGCACACATGCACACACACACATGCACACGCACAGGCACACACACACACACCATGAATACATGTACACACACATGCTATTAGACCCTCCCTGAGAACCCTGACAATTGCTTCCCTTTGTGTCCCCAGAAGCGCAAGTGAGGATAGACAATGACCAAGCATCTGCAATTATAGAAGACTCCCAGACCACCCCTCTCCCCTCAGCCTGCCTCTCCGCACACTCACTGGAGCAGCTAGAAACAGGTTTCCAGACCTCCAAGTCCATGTTACATGGGGTTTGGGGTCAAAAGCAGAAAATCAGGGTTAAATACAGCCAGGGGGTGGGGAGATGCACCAGCTGGGGTTGTAGTTAGCACTGGGAAAGAGACCGCACCTGCTCCACATTTTCTCCTGCCCTGAGTGACCTTAAACCAGTTAGCTGCAGACACTCCCGAAGGCTCTCTTCACTCAGACCTTGTCCAGGAGAGCAGGCTGGTATTCACTGCTTTTGATATTTACTTAGTGACACAAAGGACACAGTTTGGTGATAGATTATCTGTTCATTCCATCAATATTTAACCAAGCAATTTTTTTAGGAAAAAAAATCAGCGAATGTGTAGGGCTATTCCATTTTACAAATGGGGAAACCGAGGGTTGGGAGGTGAGCCAGTCAGTGGCAAAGCTGAGGTTAGAGTCCATCTGGAGAGCTGTGTGACCACAAGAGAGCGAGCTGTAAACTGCTCATTAACTAGAAAGCCCTCCACAAAGTGCCATTTGCTTTTACCATGGTCTCTGCTGGATCTCACTACATCCTCCTTTTGACATCATTTGATCTCTACAGAGTGATAACCAGTAGACCACCACCCTGACTCCAGCTATTGTGAAAACCAAGATATTACCGAGGTCCCTTGAGGAGCGAGATTAGCCCTAGCTGAGAACTGGTTGGTCACACTAATGTTTTATTCCAGTCCCACAAGACACATTTAGGTTAACGGTTGTGTACTTTTTACAGTGTCTGCTCATCAAATCTTCATAGGGAGCCTTGGAAGTCCTGAGAGAGTGTGTCCTGTTAACCCAGACAGCTATGTCAAGGACCCAATGCCTTAGACCATGGAGATGGCAAAGCCTCCCCTACCATGGTGAGGCCTTGGCCTCCTCTGGTCCGTGTGAATATTGACAGTGCATGTAAGTACGAGTGTTTACAGATGATTGACCAGTGTGTGCAAAACCTAGCAACTGCCCTTCCTCTTCCTGTTTACTGCCTGAGACTGCTTGCCTACTAACACCTCCTCAGACTAGCTCACCCTTCCCCCACAGTGCATGCCTGGGTAAAAGTCCTCTGTCACACTGGGTACTTGGTTGACCCTGAGAGCTGACCCCTTTCCTTTTCCTCCAACCTGGTACTTCCTACACAGCTCAACTGTAGGGATCTCAGTAACCTGAGAGACACAGGTCCCGATACTCTCCCTAAGCCTGCACTGCCAACCGAGTAAGTTCCTTACCCCAACATGCTCTGCCATGATCCTGACTCCACTTAGAGCCCACTGCGCCTCACTGGTGCTTCCTCTCCAGCTCCCACCAATCCTTCTTATACTCAGCATGCAGCTGCCAAATGGTCTTTCTCAATACCAGGAGGCTCCTCCAGAACCTTCAGTGGCTTTTACCCACGTTGCCCGAGTCCTCCCCAGGCCTCCTGGCAGCCCACTCATGGTCCCCATAACCCCTGTCCTTTCTCACCTCTCCATGGCCCCCACTGCACTGAACCTCACCCACACCCAGAACATAGTCTCTCGTTCCTCCAGCCCCCTCCACTGTCATTTCCTCTCACTGCCTGGTGCTCAAAATCACCGCTGTGGCACTGGCCCTCAGTAGGGCGAGAGATGAGTAGAGCATACAGTCTTCTAATCACTCAATCCTACCTTCTCCACCATGGGGTCATCATGAAATCATTCAATCCTCTGAGCCTCAGTTTCCCCATATATGAGAAGATAAGAAGATGTTGGGCAGACGGTGTATGCTAGTGGAGGTGAGGCCCTAACATCTTGGAAAAGGAGAAGCTGGCCTATCAAGCATGCCTAGGGTACATGCATGCCCTTAGGACTTCAGTCAGGGCACACCTCTGTCCTCCTAACAACATCATGCAGATCTTCACATGCTACTGACCTGTGGGACTCCGGCTCATGATGATGGGCGTGGCAGCGGCCCCCAGGCTGGGGCTCTCGCTGCTGGGGGACGGGCTGTAGACAAACACCTCCTGCTTGAAGGGCGAGGTTGTGGACGGCTGGCTGCTCTGAGGAGAGAAACTGGGTGAGCAAGGCCCGTGTATACCCAGAGGCCCCACAGCTGTCCTGAGATGGACCACGCAAGCCACCATCTCCAACCCTGTGTGGCACTTCTGCCTCAGCCATGACTGCCTTTCCCTGACCTCTTTCCAGTTGGTGTCTCCCTGGCATGAGCGACCTCCACTGCTGCTCCTAAGCACTCTGCTGAGACGGAGTCCCCTCACTCACTGCTCTCATTTGGTAGTCACAGCTGCATAGGCCACTCCTCCTTTTAAAGCAAAATATAACCAGCTAGGCCTCTGTACTGGCTGGTTTTGTGTGTCAACTTAACACAAGCTGCAGTTATCACAGAGAAAGGAGCCTCAGTTGAGGAAATGCCTCCATGAGACCCAGCTGTAAGGCATTTTCTCAACTAGTGATCATAGTGGGAGGACCCAGTCTATTGCAGGTGGTGCTGTCCCTGGGCTGGAGGTCTTGGGTTCTGTAAGAGAGCAAGCTGAGCAAGCCAGGGGAAGCAAGCCAGTAAGTAACATCCCTCCATGGCCTCTGCATCAGCTCCTGCTTCCTGACCTGCTTGAGTTCCAGTCCTGGCTTCCTTTGGTGATGAACAGCAATGTGGAAGTGTAAGCTGAATAAACCCTTTCCTCTCCAACCTGCCTCTTGGTCATGATGTTTGTGCAGTAATAGAAACCCTGACTAAGACAGCCCCGGAGTGCTATTCTCTGATTGACTGGGACTCACTTACCCCACTGTCACACTCCTCCATGGCCTCGCCCTCCCCTGCTGTGCTGCTGAAGCTGCTGGTGCTGGAGGAGGAGCGGGAGATGTTGGCACGGCCATTCTCCTTCAACTTGATGAAGGGCCTGCAGAGAATGGGAAGCAAGGCAGATGGAGAGAGAGGCACGTCCACCAGAGAATTGAGCTTCCCCACAGCAGCTCCCCCAGCCTCTGCCCAGTGGTCTTTGTGTTCCAGAGACTTCCAAAGGCAAGAACTGCCCCTCTCAGCTTGCCTGGCGGCAGAGTGCATGAGCCAGGACTCTTAAGTGGCTACTCCCAGCCCTTCCCAAACCGCAGCTCCCTTACTTCTCTTTGTTGGGACAGATTTCTGGAGAGCTGGGATTTGACGAGGTCTCCGACTTTATCTCCTGAGAAGAGTGTCCGCCATCTGGGGTTTTGGGGGTGCTGGAGGCACTGTCACTAGGGAAGGAGAATAAAGAGAAGTGAAGCTGGAGGCCAGACCCTGCCCTTGTCCATCCTTGGCCCCAGTCAGAGCTCAGACTGCAGGGACCAGTACACAGAGGGTAGCCAATTCTTCCCTCCCCACCTGAGCCACTGAGATTACAGAAGACAGCAGAGGTTTCTGCTCCCCACAATAAAGGCCAATCTGAATTCATGGTGATAGTCCAAGCCACCAAACCGAGGTTCTGGCTTGATGGCCTCCAGCCAGGCTATCCCTTTCCTGTGCTGCCCACTCCCCCAGGCAGAGCTATGAATCAAGAGCCAATCCCATAAGGAACAGATCAGGGTCATACAGGAATCAACACAGTACCCATGGATGCCTGAGGGGTTGGGAATGGGAGGCACCTGCTGTAATGACTCTTGGGAACATCCTATGAAGCACCCCTGGGTGCTGGGGAGGGAAAGGATACTCTAAGCCCAAGGATCCAAGAGCCTCCTCCTGCCATTCAGCAAAGATCACAATTGACCCTGACTCTGGGAGCAGGACAGCTCTGTCCTCAATTCCCTGTATTTCTGAGCCCCAGGACCACTGATCTCTTCTTTAAGCCATGTTTGTTTACCTACTGTCTATGTGGCATGTGTATCGGCATGTGTATGTCTGCCTGCATGTGTGTACTGCGTCACATGCTTGCCTGGTGTGCCCATGTGTCTGTAGAGATCATTGGATCCCCTGGAACTAGAGTTACAAACGCTTGTGAGCCTCTGTGTGGATGCTAGGAACCAAGCCACGGTCCTCTGCAAGAGCAGCTAGCACTCTTAACTGCTGAGCCATCTCTCCAGCCCTTCGGTGAGCTTTTTATAATAGCAGCATTAATGAGGCATAATACACGTGTCACATTTTTAATATGTTCATGGAATTGTGCAGTCATCGCCACAATCTAATTTTAGAACATTTTAAGGCCATAAAAAAAAAAAAAAAAAGACTCTGGCTCATCGGCATTCCCTGCCCACCCCCACCCCTAACCTATTTATTTCCGTCTCTGTGAACTCTGCCTAGTCTGGACATTCCCTAGAAATGGGACTTGACAGCATGCATGGTCTTCACATCTGGATTGCACTAGCTTAACATTTTCAAAGTTTGCCCAGGCTGTAGCCTGCCTCGGCATCTCAGCGCTCGTTATCTGCACATTTTGTGGGTATTCTTATTTCATTCTGCTCATCTCGTCATCAGGTGGCAGGCCCTTCGACTGTTCCCACGTGGAGCTACCATGAATAATGCTGCAATTAATAAGTATGTGCTGGTGTTGTCATGGACAACTGCTTTCAATTCTCATGGTCTCTGTACATACACACCTTCGGGTGGGACTGCGGGGTCTGATGGGAACTCTATGTTTAGCCCTTGGAAGGCTGCCACAGTGTTTTCAGAGTCGATGCAGTATCTCACATCCCCACCAGCAATGAACAAGTGTGCCAGTATCTCCACATCCTCCATAACACTTACGTTCACCTTTACCCTAGAGGTGTCAACAGCCTATATAAACTCTGTGTGTGGAGGGAGGGGGAGGGGAGGAGAGAGAGTAGCATGTGCATGTGCATGTGTGCACAGGTGCTTTCAACTGCCTATGTCTGTGGAGATCAGAAGCCAACATGGGTGTGCCCTCTAGTTTTCCTCCTCATTTTCTAAGATAGTTTCTCACTGATCCTTGACTCACTGACTAACCAGAAAGCTCCAGGGACCCTCCTGTCACCACATCTGGCTTTGTATAAGGATACTAGGGTTCCAAATCCAAGTCCTCATATTTGATCAGCAACACTACCCTCTGAGCCACCTTCCCATTCCTCCGTGCACTTTAGTGAGGTTGCTAGTGACCTCTTGACTGTCAAACCCAGGGTTGGGTCACTACAATGAACTTCCCTCCATGATAAACACAGGAATTTCTTCCCTCTTAGTTTTGGAGACTATGTATGCATGCGCACACACGCGTGCGCACGCGCGTACACACACACACACACACACACACACACACACACACACACACACACACACACACATCATGCAGTCTCCTCTCTCTTCCTCCCCAGCTGTCCTTGCCAAAAGACCGTCTACTTGTCTGAGTACAGTGGGGCTCTACACACTCTCTCTGAGCAGCCATGCAAAGCTATTCAGTTTCTTTGCATCAGAAACTCTGATCGCTTCGCACTCAGGGCCTTTCTCCTAAACACAAGTAACAGGATATGCAGGTACCTGAGGTGAGGCCAGGGTTCAGGGGAAGCCTGACACTGGGAAAACCTGTCCCCATGCATGGATACCTGACAGCTATCAAGGAGAAGAGAGCTGACAGGCCCCATGGCTGGGATGGAGTCCAGGCCCTGACAGTTACCATCGTGTCCGGCTGTCCCCCTGGCCTTCAGAGCCTGAGTGCAGGCGGGGGAAGAGTCCCGACCGCCGCTTGATGGGGCTCCGTGACTGGTTCTTCACGGTTGCTGCGGCCACTGGAGGCTGCCGATAAAACCACCACAGTGAGTGCACATGCCCACCCAGTCCTTCCCACACCTTCTCCGACCTTCACATGACTCCTTGTCTTGTGAGACCAGAGAAAAACAGCAAAGAGCTCAGACCCCAACATTGAGCCACTCACAGCCTCTCCTACTCTTAAACCAAGCCTGTGACAGCAGGTAATGGTCCAATAGGGCCTAGAGCTCTTGGAGGATCACCATAGTGAGGCCAGGTGCTAAGCTGGTTGAGATGATTCAGGAGATCACAGATTGAAACATCTGGAGGTCCCCTGGATTGTCCAGCCTCAATCTTTCACCTCACTAATTAGAAAGCTGAGGACCAGGAAACGGGGTCAAGGTCAGCTAGCCATAAGAACCCAGGGCTCCTCAGTCTCCATCGCTGCTTGTGAATAAATGGTCCCAGACAAGAGTTGCAGCAACAAACCAAATGAGAGCAGTGGAGCTGAGTCTGCATGACTAATGGGCAGTCTCCAGTCTCCCAGGAGGAGGAGTCACCATGGTAAAGCTTTGAGCAAAAAGGCATGGAAGCCTGGAGACTGCTAGGTTTCTAACCCCAGCCTCACTCTCCATCATGTGCTGTGCCACTCTGGGAGAATGGTCAGACTCTCTGGGCCTCAGTTTCCTCATCCTCATCATCCTCTGGGAGAAACAAGGTGATAGATGTGAAAATATTAGGTAAACCAAGCCATTGCTCAAAACACCACTTATAATAGAAGTCAACATCTTGGTGAGTCTATTCTGTTGATTTTTTTTAAAAGAAAATTGCACTCCATGTAAATCAAAAGCCACTTGTCCTATTAATGGCTGGCTATGTGGTTCCCTCCCCTACCCTTGTGTGAGTCAAGAGGCCTGAGCTCACAGACCCACGAGGCTGGCTCTCTCCAAGAACTGAACACAGTGATGAAGAGGCTAAGTTTTCTATCATGAGGTCCTGCATTCAAACCCTAGATCTTCTTCTTAGCTGGGTGACTTTTAGTCAGTTACCTAACCTCTCTGAGCCTCCTTTTCCTAAAGCATGAAACAATGAGTGCTCCTGTGTCTACACAGACAGCCATGACAGGGATTAGGTAAGATCTTGGGTATCAATCACCAGCTCAGTGCCAGGAGCAGAGCAAGCTGGTGTGGCCACTGTGTTCATCAATAATTAGGGTCTCCCTCATGAGTTCCCAAGCTCAGACCCTAGGGAAACTGGGAGAACAATTCATGGTACAAACCAAGCCCAGGGCAACCTGGCACAGAAGTTCCACAGGACCGCTGTCATCAAGCAGAGGTCGGCTCACCTCCTCAGCAGCTTCAGTGGTCTCCAGTCCAGCAACCAGTTTGCCCTGCTAACGCTGCCTAACCCAAACCTTGAGCGGGACACACCCTTCCTCCCTCCTCCTCTCCCCCCACATGCTGGCCCAGTGTCCAAAACACTCACCGAGAAGGTGGTCTTGGTGACCTCCATGCTGTTGTGGACAATACCTCCGCTGAGGCTGCCAGGAATGTTCCCACCATGCAGCTTCCTCTGGCTACCCACCATGGTCTCCATGGAATGGCTGCGCACTCGGATGGCTCTCTGCAAAGGGTAGGGAGTGACAAAGGTCTGAGAGTCACCACCGGTCCCACTGGATGGCTTTGCCCTGGGCTCAAAAATATACATTTGTGTGCACACACTAGCAATGAGCTGTGCACACAGTTAAAGAAGCCCACGCCTTGGTGATTGGTGTTTACAGAGATCTCTGAATTCTGTCAAGGCAGGGTCTGAGGTCTCAGTGCTGCAAGGTGGGCCAACCTGCTATCCTCGTCTTATGAGGAGGGGAAGCAAGACCTGCAGCTCAGCAAACCTCAATGACACTGTCTACTTAGCAACTCTGCCTCTCTGAGTTATGGCTTCATTGTCTATACAATGAGTGTCACACAGTTCACAAAGGATGGGGGCTAAACACAAGTGCTAAACACTAATTCCTTGTTATTTTAGTGTGTGTGTGTGTGTGTGTGTGTGTGTGTGTGAGAGAGAGAGAGAGAGAGAGAGAGAGAGAGAGAGAGAGAGAGAGAGAATGTCCTCAACCACATAGCAGCTCTGTGTTCGCAAAGCTAAGCTTCCTCTGCTAAGCGTATACTGGACCACCCTCCCCCCTGTGACCACAGGTCTGACTTGTGCAGCTACAGCCCTGGATGTAGAACCCTGAAACAAGTCCCTGCTCATCTCTGCTCCAAAGCTGCAACTTGTCATCCCGTGGACACGCAGAACTGAAGTCATATATTTCCAGATCAACACTTCAGATCTGCATGGTTGTTCAGAGATATGTGCTCTGACTGGGCACACCAAGGAACCGTGGTGGGTGTGGAACCTTGTGTTCACTAATGACCGGCAAAAATCAAAGTGTGGGGGAAGTGGATGGGTACTGGCCAGCTGTTAAGTGTGTGACCAATGACAACCAGGACACTTTTGTCACGGTGTTTGAGAAAATGAGAATAACTGAGCCATATGAACAGTGACTGGGCCCCTAGAAGAGCTGGACCCGGGGTGACAGTCCACCCCCCCAGACATCTCTAGAGTACAACACTGCTCTGCACAGGACCAAAGAGGGGTGTTTAGGATGCTTGGAACTCAGCTCCAACTGCAGCAGGACTTCCGGTCAACAGAAGTGCTACAGGATCCTGGCTCCTCTGGGATAACACTGATTTGCTTCCGTGGTGTTTGAAGTGTAGGTATATTTCAGAGGTTTTCTCCAGTGACCCCAATCCCTTGCATCAGTGCCCTCTTTCTGGTCTTCTACCTAGTTTCTCAATAAGATGGCCAGACAACACAATTTAGAGGTCAAAAGCACAAAAGGGTTAGGCCGCTGCTGCCAGGAGTCACGCGTGTGCTCCCTGCTGTGCCACTCATTAGTTGGGGACCCTGCAGGCTGCTTAGCTTCTCTGAGACATAAGTGCAAAGGGATAGGGTGGGTCTACACAAGGAGTAGCAATGAGAACCTATAAAGCTCTTAAAAGAGAGGCCAGGGCATCACAAATGTAGCTTCTCTTGGTGTTGATGTTAAGCACAATGTGTTTCCTGTGTGCCCAGCATCACGCCAGGAACTAGAACTGCACTATTGAGGCCAAAGGGGCATTGCATCCAAGAGCGCATAAAACACACTTCTAAGAGGAGGCTAATAATGCAAGACCCAGTGTCTATGATGATGGTCTATTTGTGTGAGTTGTTCTGGGGCCTAAAGAGCAAAGGCTCCTGGACTCCTGGACTGTGAGTGGTTTGGGTACAGGTGCCAAATTCCAACTGGCAGATCTCTTGTTGGAAGGACCAACATGTATCCCAATGCCTCCTCCACCACCTCCTCCCCTCCCCCTCCCCTTATCCCTTCCCCTCCACGCCTCTGACCCCCTTGAAACACAAAGTACTCAGGCTTAGTCTAAAGCACTCATTTAATTTATCCATTACTAGAGAAGCTGGAGGGATTTCTGCTGGTGGCTTTGCGGAGAGCCCCTGAAAGCATTGGAAGTCAAACCTGATGACAAAGCTGGAGAGGCCAGGACCACATGGGGTGGGGGGGGAGAACACACATGCTTTGACCAACTGTTCCAGAGTCACCTGGACTTCTTGCTACAGTAATTAGCAAATTTCCCTCACCATGGTGTGAGCCTGTCAAGACAGGGTATCTCAGAACCTGACACCAGCAATCAGATATGGACTAAGCTGAAGTCCATGCCCTTATGAATGGACTCAGGCCTGTGCATACCCTTAAGGAATGTCTCCAGAGGGAGAGCAAAGCCCCTTTCTTCCTTTGAGACATCCAGGAAGAGCTTCTGCATACATCAGCACAAATACTGTTCTTTGGAACCCCAGGGACACCTTTGAGACCTTGGAATGGTGAAAGACCAAAGGCTTCATCCTGCCTTCCATTCCTCCTGACTTGGGACAGAGACTCAGAAAGGCCACTGGTAGATGTCACAGCCCTCAAGACAAGCCACTAGTGAGATGTGGGACTACCAGCCTCACATCAACATCATGTAGGCTCTATTGTCTGAATCGAAGATAACCCATGAGGGATGTCACCTCTCCCCTCTCAGAACCACAGAAGAGTTGCCTAGCAACAGTGTTCCCAGGACACGGTTGTGAGAGCCAGCATGTTTGATTCATTCTACCACCCAGGCATCATAGACACCAGGACTCTGAAACCTGCGGTTATGCACGTGGATGGGAAGAAAGGCTCCTTAAACGACACAAATGCTTCGTAAATGCCAGCATCTTTATATGCTTGTTCCCCTGGGCTGCCACCACCAGTGTCATCAACACTTCAAAGTCTTCATTTGTGTTCTGATCAAGTCCTCAGTCTCTCATGCTCTGAACGGATCCACGTGTGAATAACAAGCCCTGTGCACCGTATTCACTCTAAGGAGCCTTGCACACACAATCTGATGAATCCTCACAAGGCTGAGGTATAGAGAACAGAAAATCTCTCAAGCGACAAATAACTGTCACACACCACTAAAGAGATAGAGCTGGGACCCAAATATAGGATCCCAGGCCCCAAGATTGAAAACACTGAGCTGGATATGGGAGTGTATGCCTGTAATCCATACAGCTTCGAAGGCTTGAGAGGTTACGGCTAGCCTGGGCTGCATAGTGAGTCCCTATTTCCAAAAGAAAAGGGGGGAGGAAGGGAAGAGGTGAGGGAGGATGGAGGGAGAGGAGGTGATGGCAGGGCAGGGGGAGGAGAGGGGAAGAAAGGGGAGATACAGGAAGAGGGAGAGAGGTGGAAGGAGAGAGAGGTAGGAGAAGGAAAGGATAAGGAGATGGGACAGGGAGGAGGACCAAGATGGAGCAAGTCACTGACTGATGAACTAAAGATGACAGGGAAGCAGGAGGTTTGGAGATCCAGCTCGCATAAAAACGTCAAAGGCTGATGTCAGGGAGGACAGTGTCTTCAGATGCCCATGTACTTCTGCCACAGTCAACAGACAGAATCTGGGGAGCCAAGGAACTGATGGAATTCCAGGGCTGGGCAGGTTGTCAGTCACCTGCTCCTGGCAACAGGAAAGGTGGAGTCCTGGTTCTCCCATGGTCCCTGGCAGGAGGAGCTGTCACAAGGATGAAATGAGACAGTGTGTGTTCAACCCCTGGGATGACATCTGCCCACTTGGGTCAGCTCTCCTGCCCTGATCTTAGTGTGAAAGACAGGTGATGGTCGTCGCTAAGAACCAAAACAAAGCTTGACTTGAATGAAACTGTCTGGTGACGTCTAAAGAATTTCACAGTACGGTCCAATGGGCAACTGAAGGGAAGTGCTGGCCCTGTCAATCCAGCCAAGATAATCAGAAAACAGGGTAAATGACAAAGAGGGGCAGGGGGTAATGATGAGGAAGGCACTGGGAAGGACAGTTATGGAAGCCATTGTGTTAGCTCCAGAAGGTTTGGGGACTTTGCGCTTGGCAAAGCTCACCTGCCTCCTGCTTGAGTCCTCCATTCCAGCTCATTCCGGCAGAGCTGGAATCTCACTGACATTTCTAAACCTTGCGATCTCATGCATTTCCCACAACCGTCCCTTGCCATGCTCCTGGTTGATCACCTCTGGTTCCACCAATCTCCCTCAGTCCCTGTGGCCTCCCAGCCCTCAGCCCACCCCACCGCTGCCTTCCATCCAGCTCTGCTGTGAGGTGAAGGACAAAGAATGCACTGCTTTCTCATTACTCACTGCCATGGCCTCCTTACACAAGGTTTTAATGAGTTGTTTCAACTTAACAAACTCAACGTCAGAGACAAAAACCAAGGAAATGAGCATGGAAGAGGGGTGGGGGAGCATGCGTATCCAAGCCCTTGGAAGTAACAGAGGCAGGGCCTCGGAGACAAAGACACTACTAACCTCCCGCCTGCCGAGATGGCTTCAGTCAGGGTCTTCTGTTCCTCCAGCAGGATCACGCTGGTAGCTCACTTAGACTATGGTTCTAAACCATGAGCTAAGCAGAGCCAGGCCCAAGGCCTGAGCACCCCCTCCTCCCCTCTCTCACTCTCTTCCTTCCCCATTCTCCTCCTTCACTGCACTGCAAGACATGCAATACACCCCTAGGACCACAGCCTCCCCTTCCAGGACCAAAAGGAGAGGCAGAGATGTCAAAGGCTGGGGACTGTGTCTGCCCCACTTACAATCCTCTGTCCACCACCAGGCCTATGGCTACAGGACCCCCCAAAGAGACTTTGCCAGAGACGTCTGTTAACCTCTCCGGCCACTAGGGGTCAGGTGAGACCAATGCATTACTAACACCAGTTCCTCAAAGGGTGAGAGAAATTCGCCTGCTGCCTCCCTGCTCCCGGTGGTTCCAATTCTCTCCCGTGGTCTTCTATTCCTGCCTCCTTATAATGAGGACAGCAGAGAGCTGGGCCAGTCCCCTGTTTCTCAAACCATGGTCCGCACGTGCTATGTCCATAACACGGACAAATCACCTGTCTTTTTGTTCTTTTTACCTCATTACAGATCACCTAGAGATAGGTACCTTCCAAAAGGAAGAAATAAACAGCTCCTTCATCAGAAAAAAAAAAAAAAAAAAAAAAAAACCTGCAAGGTTCCCAAGAACATGGGCACAGCCACCCCCTGGAGTCACAGAAACATCGTTCATCCAAGCCAACCCTGCAAAAGATGAGCCTTTGCCATTAGAAATGTGTAGATTTTCAGATTGTCACCGACATGAAAATGAAAACTTCCGAATGTCAGTAGACCCGGCAGGTCCTGAGACTCCTCTAAGCGGCTTGGTTAACTAGAGGTCTAGGTGTCCACAAAGCAACCAGAACGTGACTCATGAAGGGAAAGTTTCCACCCACAGCCAGAACAAAAGTGCGGAATGAATGAATCACCCTCATGGGACACACACAGCCTACAGCCACAGCAGCCACAGCGGGTCTGCTTCTGGGATGGGGTCCTCTAGGGAGAGCCGTCTAAAGGGGACAGGGAGTGGGGGGGTACTCATCCCTGAGTATCCCCAGCTAGTGCCTGCCTGTGAGAGAGCTTTCAAGGCAGGCATTTTCTTTCTGGAGTCATTACAGATAACTTTTTTTTTTCTGGAGACATCCCACAGAGGTCAAAGATTAATCCCCCAAAAATGTCAGTAATCCCAACACCACAGTCCTGCCTAAGGCACTAGAGACAGACTCTTGAACTGGGCCAGGACCATGCCTGCCCTCTTTCCCAGGCCTCTCCACATGGGAGACCTGAATCAACACTGAAGGGGTTGACAAGAGAAGCCGAAGTCTCCTTCTGAGGGAAGAGAAACTCGCTGGCCATGGTCACTAGTGCTCCAGAGGCTCACTCTGTGTGCCTGACCTTGACGGCCCCTGCTGTCCCCACAACTCACAACCTAAGGGCAAGTATGAAATCTGAATGGGAAAGTGGGTCTACCTTCACCCGCAGAGTTCAAACCAGGTCCCTGCTATGCTGACTCTCAGGCCAGTCATAACAGAGTCTTGCAGCATGCCCTCTCCTGAGAGCCCCTCTAGGAATACCTCAGACGCCCTGAAGCAAAACATAAACCAACTGCTACTCCTCCTAACAGATGCAAGAGACTAAGCAGACTGGCCTTGAGCCACCGTCCTTTAGATCTGTCACCAGCCGTAAGCGGGGCTACCTCATCCATCAGACCCATGGGCAGAAGAATGTCCACAGCCTATGTGCAATGTTACATAAACATTTGAATGCCAAGTATAAAAGATAACCTGTAAGACCCAAAGCAACAGATGTTCATGAAATGCCTGCATCGTGCTAGCTTGTCAACTGCAGGTCAGCTCCGATCATGCTATTTAAATTAATTTCCTGTGGGAGGTGGAACACTTTGGATGGTGTGAGGTGAGGTGGGGCAGAGCCTCAGAAGGCCACTCTACCTTCCCTAGGCCCAAGCCTGTTCCTATTACCTAGCCTCACACTCACCCTCCTCTTGGCAAGGAATCTGTCCACCGTGGCTCCCTCCCTCTTCCTTCTCCCTTCCTTTTCCGCTCTGTTCTTCATTTTTCTCAAAATCCAACAAAAATAAAGAAGAATCTCACTAGGTAGCCCAAGCCGTCCTTGAACTCATCATGCCCCTGCCTTGGCTTCCCAAATGTTGGTCCTACAGGCATATTCCTCCACACCAAGCTCCTCTTGAACCTGGATTCTCTGGGCTTCTCCTCGTTCACAGCTATCATGACTACACCAGAAGCCCTAGGAATCCCCTACCAGCCTGGACAAGCAGCTCAACTCCCCCCGCCCTCAGGAGGAATCTCAGCAGCGGGTTCCAGCTAGGGCCAGCAGAGCTGTGCCTGCTCTCAGCTGTCCAGCTGGGCAGTGAACAACTGACCCAGACCTGCCCGGGCCTGGCCAGAATGAGTGGAATCCGGTCAGAACCTGGGAGGGAGTATCACGTAGCTTTTAAGAATCTGGGAGACCTGAATTCAGCTCTGTCTCCAGGGTGACCCAGGACAAATCATTTAGTGTCTGCGTCTTTGTTTCCTCACATGTAAAACTATACTTACAATTACTAAAATTGAGTGTGAATTATCAAGCCAAAATTATTACATCCATAATTCCAGCCTTTCACGGAGAGCTCTAATGAGAGTTGGGAAGTTTAAGACTCTATGTGACCCATACAGCACAGTTAATGTGTGTCCTATTAAAACAGCTAAGGGTATTTACTGTGTCAGATGCAATCTGCAATTTCGGGCTTTATTCCAATGAACTCTCACAACAGTGACAGAGGTTCAATTTATTATCTCTGGGTCCTTGACAAGAAAACTGCAGCTTAAGGACTTTAAAGATCTTGCCTAGTACCCTGAAGCTGGGACTTTTAAAAGCACACGTAACCCCAATCCTAATAGCTCAAAATGTCATGTTTATGAATCTCTCTCTGGTGGGAAACCTGGCAGAAACTTGAGCTTAGAGGCAGAAAATCGAGGTGTGAACCTCTGAGGGGGCAGGGTCCTGAGATCCCATGGCCTCTTGTAGCCTTCCCTCCAGCACCCACCCACTCCCCTTTGTGTTAAAGGAGATATGGAGAAATAACTATCCAGTCGAATGCCCATGATTATAGTCAGGTTCAAATCAGACGCCAATACAAGTGCTGTGTGAACCAACAAGCCAGCAGCCAGGACATGACACCACCTGTGCCCCTCACTGGTTCTGTGGTCCTCCAGTCAGGGAGCTCATTCTGGGTAAAACTGGTTTTCAATGCTGGAGAGACTTGCCTGGGGCTCCACCCTCCCATCCACCCCCATCCAGGCTCCAGCACTTGCCAGCAAGGAAGAACCATGCAGCACTCCACCCAGCTACTGAATACCCCTACGACTTGTGGCCTCAGCCCCACCATTCTTCCCTGAGCTCCCCCACCACAGAGGGAGACAGAGGAAGCAGCGAGGGTCTTAGTTCACGTGGCCTCCTCTCCTCTGCTCACTCACTTTCCTGCTTACAAGATTCCTGAGCTGAAGACGGTCCAGGCCAAGGGAGAGAGCATGGAGATATTCCATGCTCTGGAATCATTGCTGGCTGCTCTAACCTCATACATAAGGCCCCAGCCCTTTGCAAAGTCCAACCTCATCTTGTCACCTGTGACTGGTCCTTGAACTCTCAAGCTGGATCCCCAATAACTTAGCCATTTTCTTTCTTTGTCCTCTTCCACAGCAACCTCCCCCCCCCCAAAAAAGCCTGCATCCATACCTTAAAAGACTCCAAGAATCCTCCATGGCCCCCGTTCTCAAACTTGTCCTCCTCTGGGCCCATGCCTAGCATGACCTGAGTATGTGTGTGGAGCTCATCGTGAAGGTTGTCCAGGAGAGCAGCCCGGGTCCGGTCCTAGGAAGGAATGGTATATACAGTTGTACACTGACAGCAGAGGTGTGTACTTTCTTCTCTACTCCAGATGTCTGGTCTGAGAGCTGCTATTCTGTCACCAGCTCCTGGCCATGGTGGGGATTTAGGAGGAGATGGCTTCATATTCACTAATGCTGAAGTTAGCACCAATGTTCCAGGCCTGCCCCTGCTCTCACTTTCCCGGCCATACCAGCTCTTCCAAGGCTTACCCTGGGGACTCCCAGCCCAGATCTCAGACCAAGATCTATACACAAGATCTGTAGCCACCAGGTAGCAGCCAGGGACATGCATGCAGCCTCCAGGGGGCTCCAGACACAACAAAATGAACAAGCCCTTTTGGCAGGCCACGGTCCTAACAAAGCTCCTCTCTTGATTGTCCCCATGTCACCACCAAGTCTGAGCTGAAAGCCCACAATTCCACTTTCCCCGCCTTTATTTCTAGGAGTCTATCTATGTCTTCCCAGCCCTGACCTTGTAGGAATGTCCAGCCTTTTGATGTTGTGATGCAATGCTGTAAGAACTGCAGTTAGCCTGATATAGCTGTCTCCTGAGAGGATCTGCCAGAGCCTAACCAATACAGATGTGGATGCTTGCAGCCAACCATCACACTGAGCATGGGGACCTCAATGGAGAAGTTAGGGCAGGGACTGAAGGAGCTAAAGGGGTTTGCAACCCCATAGAAAGAACAATATCAACCAACCAGACACCCCACCCAGAGCTCCCGGGGACTAAACCACCAACCAAAGAGTACACATGGAGCAACCCATGGCTCCAGCTGCATATGTAGCAGAGGACAGCCTTGTCAGACATCAATGAGAGGAGGGGTCCTCGGTCCTGGGAAGGCTCGATGCCCCAGTATAGGGGAATGCTAGGGCACTGAGGCAAGAGTGGGTGGGTGGGTGGCAAAACACCCTCTTGGAAACTGGAGGAGGGTATAAGATAGGGGTGCACGGATGGGAAACTGGGAAGGGTGATAACATTTAAAATATAAATAAATAAAATGTCCAATAAAAATAAAAAAAATAACTGCACAGTCGAGTTACCAGGGGGAAAGTTCATAATGTTTCATACCTACTGGTCTATGACTTTTGCCTTGAACCACAGTCATGGCTACACTGGGGCACATGTGGCTTGCAGGCCTCTGGTTGGACACATCTACCCAATTTATCCCAGTGCCTCCTGTGAAGTGTTCACCTTTGTTGAGCCTCTTAGACTCTTTAATCATTTCTAACCAGCCAGTTCCTGTTCTAGCTCCCCTTCAACCTCTCCTCCCCCTCTTCCTCCTCCTCTCCCTCTTATTCCCCTTCCCGTTTCCTCCTCCTCCTCTGTCTGGGGGCTAATGATGCCTCTAACATTCAAGTCAAATACTGCTTAAAAACTTCACAGTGCCCACCACCTGCAAGCCACAGTCCTGCTCCATTCAATGCAGCCACCATCTGCAGCTGAGCCCCATCTTCCAGTCACAGGAGGCCGCTATCAGGCCACACCTCCCACCCCAAAATGTCTGCTTCTGTTTGGCCTCTGACTGTTCCTTGAGTCTTGAATGACTTTCCAGATTCTCCTCCTGTGAAAGCTTCATCTGGCATCAAGATTCAGCAGTTCAAAAGCACCCTCCTCCAGGAAGCCTTTCCTAAACACACCCTCCACCATCCCTAGCAGAAGCAGTCACTACACACTAGCTCCATCATGGCCCAGAGTATAATACAGGACACCGTATTATAAATCATAGCTTCTCTTCTGTGAAGACCCCTCTAGCAGCCTGGGCACTACACAGTGCAGAAGTGGTGAATCACTTATTCTTGGTAATAGAGCAAGACCTGGACATAATACATGTTCAGTTAAAAAAAAATTACAGGTGATTGGCTGCTGAGACCTAGAGCCTAGATGAGTTCCTACCAAGAAAAAAAAAGTTCCCAAAGCAACAGAGAGCTGAGGGCTTAGGAAGGAACAAAGAGCTCCCCAACTGAGTGGGCACCGTGGTCAGACCCCAGAGCAAGCCCAGAGGAGCCTTTCAGTCTGGCATTCTCACCTCCAGCTTGGCAAACTTGTCCGACTTGCAGCAAGCATTCTCTGCATTCGTGAGCTTGGTGAGCAGAAACTCCCGGAATTCTGTGCCCTGAAACAGGTAAGAGACTCAGAACTCTCCCTCCTCTGCTGTAGATAAAATGCCTCCAACCACAGTGACAAAAAGACAAGAGAGGCCCTGCTGTAGCCCCTCTCATATCTGGTCATTTCCAGCCAAGGCCAGATCTGCCTGCTAATATACCAGCTACCAGCTTGGAAGCCAACATCCCCAGTGCTGGGAAACCCACCCTCCAAAAGGCACCATGGTTACTGGTTGTGACTCTTGCAGCTGTCTCTTGGGTCTGGAGCACAGGATAAAAGTCCTTCTACTAACAGGAAGGCAACCCCGGCATCAAACTCCCAACAAGGGCCACATTGACCTCAAAGGGTGAGGCAGGGAGCTATCCAGAAAGGAGATATCCCCAAAGCTATAACAGGATCTCTCCACAATGCATCTCTACACTCAGTAACCACTGACACTCAGGAGCAGAGATCTGGGGTCTTGGATATGACAAGTACAAAAGGACAGGTTCTTACCTTCTGGAAAACAGGCGGGCTCGGCAGAGGGGGGCCAAAGGCAGGCACATCTTCCCTCGCAGTGACTGATACCTGAATGAAACAGTTTCAAGGGGGCTAAGCAGATGAGGAGTCCCACACCTTGCAGCAGACTAGCCTACCCCTTCTCTCCTTCCTAGAACACAGAATGTCTGTGTGAGCCTCTCCCACAAACCCCATGTGATGCTCCTCTAGTGGACTGGATGGGATAGAATTCTGCATCCTTTCCTCTGCCTTCCTAGGGTCCAGAAGCAAGCTTGGCAAAATGATGCCCTGGGCTGGGGAACCCTGGGACCCTAAGTAAAAATAGTGCAAGTGGTGGCCCAGAGGTTTGTCTCATTACCCCAATACGGTGTTCATCCCAGAGAAGGCAACAGAGAACTACTGCCCATTTAACTGATGAGTAAACAGATTAAGACATGGGGCAAGTACCCCCAAAGCCAGAGAAAGGAGCACAGAGAATCCAGCCTGCTCCAACCTAGCTCTGAGGCCCCATTAATCTGGCTACATATCAAACTCAGAGTGTCTAGAAGGTAACCGCTGGGTCACAGAAATGGCTCCACAGGTTAAAAACAAAAGAGCAAACAGACAAACAAAAAACAAACCTGACACACAAGCTTGATAGTCCCCAGAAGAGAAACAACACCCAAATTGTCTCTGCCCTCCATACCTGTGTGTCTGTGCCCCCAAAACATATCATGTGCACGCACGTGTGCACGTGTGCGCAGACACACACACACACACACACACACACACACACACCACCACCACCACCACCACCACCACCACCACCACCATCAGCAACAACAAAAACAACAACAAATATTAATTTAAGTTTTTGAAGAAACAAGTAAAAACTGGTTGCGAGGAAAGCTTGGGGCTTCTTAGCAACTTGACCCAGGCAGTAGACCTAGGTCTGAAGCCTGACTCTACACCCAAAGCCAGTTATTCTGGCTGAGGCCTGAACACGGAGATACCAAGGGCATTGGTTGGGAATGAGGATGGGGGACATCCAGGCTCTGGCCGGATGCTGTGAGGCTGGACTGTAAGATCATCCAGAGACTCAGCGTAAGGGTGGTCCTGGAGCAGGTGACTTCCACTCCTTATCTCCTCTCTCACACAAGTACCTTGATTTAACCTGCTGTCAGCCCCTGAGGCTACAGGGCTCTGGGGAGGCTACCCTAACCCTTCACTAGCAGTGGCTGACGTGAAGGCCCTGGCAGACTGCCAACCATTCTGCCCTGTGAAGTAGGGCAGATGCAAGTCTGCCAGACTGGGTGAGCAGGCAGCCTGGGGCCCTGCCAGGTCCAGCAGGAGAATCAGAGCCTCGGTCAATGGGGCCTTCTTCCTCCAAGCTCAAGGCCATCTACATGGCCCAAACTGAGGTACTCAGAGTCAAGAAATGGTTTGTGTTCACTGACAAGATTTCTGGCTGAGCCCCAGCTGCTGGGCACAGCTCCCCTCCAGCCACCTACCACACACCAGTGGCCCACGTCTAGAATTCCATCTCAGAACAAGAATTTGGTTGTCCGCTGTGGGTATCTGGGACACTGGGGACAAAGCACAGATGCCTGCAGGCCCAGCTGTTTCCCTGGACTGGCCCCTCCTCCTCAGGCCTGTATTAAAGTAATCTATTCTGACAGGGTGTCTTAGAAGTGCCTTTAAATCCACAGGTCAGCAGGGGCAGGGCCCAAGTCCTTTCTGGTACTGTTCATCCACTGCCCATCCATATGCTTGCTCCTCCTCTGACCTGGGTCTCCCCAGGCAGCTAAGTTTTAGTCTCCCCCTCCTCTCAGCTTACAAATAGATGCCCAGGAGAGCTGAGAGAGGGAGGGCTGGAGACTCAACAAAGCCTCGTGCCCAGGGATGGCCTGCCACCCACAAGACTGGGTTCAGAGAGAGTCATGATAGGCAAGGGAAGGCCCTCCCAGCCACCTGCTTCATAGAAGATTCTTGAAACCTTGGCAGAACTCCAGGAGTGAGGTGGAGTGGCCCTTGCGGGTAGGGATGGGGAAATCCTATTGATTACTGAGCTGGAGTCTCTTTCCAATCTAGAGTGATGGAAGCGAGATCCCCACCTGAAGTGATTGGACTCCATATTCCATGCACGCCCATGGAACCAGTTTCCCACCTGCCCACAGGCTCCTGGGGAGACTTCCAGCTCCAGGCTCCCGGGTTCTGCAGCCTCAGCAGCAATCAGCCTCAATCTCTTCCCTATGAGCAGACTAATGGGCCTCATTAGGCTTCAAGGAGACTCTCCAAGGGGCTAGAAAGATGGCTGTGTGGGTAAAGGCACTTGCCACCAAACCTAACAAACTGACCTCAGTCCCTAGGAGTCACACTGTGGAAGGAGAGAAATGACTCCTGCAAGTTGGCCTCTGATTTCCATATGTACACACACACACACATACACACACACACACACACACACACACACACTCACTCACACACTCACACATATACTCACAAATACACACACATACACACTCATACTCTCACACACTCACACTCACACACACACACACTCATACTCACACACACACACACACACTCATACTCTCACACACTCACACATATACTCACAAATACACACACATACACACTCATACACTCACACACTCACACTCACACACTCACACTCACACACTCATATACTCACACACATACACACATACACACACATACACACTCACACTCTCACACACTCACACTCACGCATACTCACGCATATACATGCTCACACACATATGCACACTCACACACACTCACACACTCATGCACTCACATCCACACACACCCTCACACACCCTCCCACACCCCCCCACACACACACACACACTCACACACCTCACACACCACACCACACACCACACTCCACACACCACACACACACACCACACACCATACACACACACACACACACACACACACATACACACTCACACACTCTCACACACTCACACTCACACACACTCACACATACTCACACATATACATGCTCACACACATATGCACACTCACACACACTCTCACACACTCATGCACACTCACATCCACACACACAAATGAAGGTAGAAAACGAAGAAGACTGCTGCGCTGCAAGGCAGAGCTTGGCACAGAGCAGGAGCCACCGTCAATCACTCAGGTTCTTGGTCTTTACTTTCCCTGCCGAGCTTCACGTATGAAAGGACACCTTCACTACAGAATCCCCATACCCCATCGGACCTCTGTCTCTGCTCCCATAAGTAGCCAGGGCTAGAAGGACCCTGAAGTTTTAACTCCAGATTAATTGTTTTGCAAAGATAGAAATAGAGGGCCAGAGACGGCCAGAACTGAGTAGCAATCACACAGCCACAGAGAGACAGAAGCAAAGACCCCAGGCTGCTATGCTATTCTGCCTTCTGGGGTCCCTCCTGTCTTTACTCTCCTTTCTCATTGTTGGTCCTCCTACTTCAGGGATCAGCTAAGGCCAGTGTCAGCCAGGGTCTCTGAGGGATCTAACCCAGTCCTCCTCACAGTTCATGCATCACCCACAGTGCCTGCAGGGAGGGGCGCTCTGGGGAGCACCTTAGAACACACAGACACCTTCACAAATCCGAACCTGCCTTAACAGTGAAAAGGGGTCTTAGGATGCAGGTGCCCAGTGTTTCATGATGCAGGGAACCCTTTGAGAACTGAACTCTGATCTCTCTTCCCCAGGAAACAAACAAAAACAAACAAAAAAAACAGAAACCAGCACTTGGTTCTTACTCACAAGATCTCTGAGGGTTTGGAAACCACCTAGTCCTACCCTAAAATCCCTGGCTCAGCCTATCTCTCCTGGGTCCCAGGCCCCTCAAAGCAATGGAACACAGAGAAGTGCTGCCCTGGAGGTTAGGAGAAAGAAGGGAGGTGAAGAAGCAGCCAGTGAGGAGGACAAAGGAGCGGATCCTGTCTCTATCTGACGCTGAGGGCTGGAAGCCGAAAGAGTCTAAAATATTCCACACACCTCCTCCCATTACAGCAGGTGACCCTATTCTCTTTTGCTTTTTTAAATTGGCACGCACTAATTATACATATTAATGGAGTTTATTGTACTATTTCCACACTTGCATACAGTGTACACTGACTAAATCAAACTTGCTTTAATCCACACCCTCCTCATCCTCTTTTTATTTTTTTTAACAAGGTCTCACTATGTAGGCCAGGCTAGCTTGGAACTCTTGATCCCCTGCCCCCACCCTGACATCTGCCGGGATTTGGGGATTACAGGCATGTGTCACCAGCAGTGGCCAAGATGACATTTTTAGCTTTCATGTATCTTAGAAAGAAAGAAAAGTCCCTGCTTATGAGCCTCACCCAGGTCTTGCATTCTCACCAAAATATTCCAATTCAATTCATTCGTTTGTCCAGGGTCTGTGAGGCCTCTCTAGCCTTCATCCTCCCTCTCTTTCTTTCCCCTTTTCTGACCACTCTCTGTACCTCTTCTACCTCCCATCCTCCCCTCTCCCCTTCTCCCCTCCCCCTGTCCCTCCCCCCTCCCCCTCCCCCTCCCCCCTCCTTAGACTTCCTCTAGCAAATGCTATCACAGTGACCAGCGCTCAGGGCTTCTTCACTGTTGAGTGGGAAGCTGAAGAGCTAGAAGCAGCAGGATGGAGACCTCAGGATGGATGCTTTCCACTCAGAGCCAGGCTCCAAATCTCAGAAGCAGAACCAACCATTGGGACTGCTATGACCTTATGTCTCTAGCTGTCACTGAGCCCACCAAGCCTAGGGACGTACAGAGGCCCATGACTGCCCTCCATGGTGGCTTTTTTCTTACCTTGTAGGATGGAGTCTCTGTGCCTGTGCTTTCAGCCTGAACGACAATGTAGGCATGTAAGAAGTTCGATGCGATCATATCTGGGACAAATGGAGTGTTTTCTTCTTGAAAGATGATGGCCACGATGTCATTCCCAATATGCCGCTTTCTCTGCAGCTAAACAGAAAGTACTTCGTTGGTAAAGAAAGTACCTCCTTGTGAGAGTGAAGACCACCCCCCAAACAGGAAAGAGCTCAACTGCAAATTCTTCTTTATCCACCATTCCTAAACCCTGAACTCTGAGGCCAAGCCCTTTAGGGGGCTGTTCCTCCCGGTCTGTGGGAATTACCAGGAGAAGAAGGGAGAAAGACAGTCATGTTGTTAAGTAACAGCTGGTCTGAGGGTTACTAAACAACAGCGTACAGAGCCTGGACTAGGACCCTGGAGAGAATGTAAGAATATGAGACCGGGTCTGGCCCCGAGAGCCAGAACTGATCCAGAAGGAAGGCAAACACAGGAGAAGCCATCTGAAAAAAAAAATGCTAACCAGGCTGCCAGCCATGGCTACGGCAGCTTTAGGAGCAGAAAGGAGTGACAGCAGAGGGCTCAATAGTAACCCACAAAGGCGTCCTGAAAACCACAGGCAGAGAGGATGGGAAATATAGACAGAGGGGGCAGATCACTTCACCAGAGGTGGGGACGCAGAGAAGCACAGGCCAGTAGGCTAGGGGAGGACAAATGGATGGGAGACCCAGCAGTGCCAGGCACTTTGCCACGTGATCTGGGTTACAAGCCCCTACTGTGTGCCAGGAACTGTGAACCAGTGTTCATATAGATGGTTACAAAGGTTAAGGTTTTCCTGTGTGCCAGGTTCCGCCTGTGTATTTATTTGGTTCTCTATGAAATGCATCCCGAAAGCAGGACTTGTGCTCTGCCCTTTCAAATTGAGGTTCTCATTTACAGGTATCTGTTACGCTCTGAACACAGGACTGGAGGCTTTTACACAAACCGCCTCACTTGTTACATGCATGCACACTGCACGCATCACACACACACACACACACACACACACACACACACACACACACACACACACACACACACACACACACGTGCTCCCATTTTGTAAGAAAAACAGAATGAAAGAACTATCATTAACTTGGTCCCTGCCAAGAGCCAAGCTCTGTAGCACATGCCAGGGTGAAATGACCCTGAGGTAAGAAGCCTCAGAGACTGGGGCAGTAGGTGAGAGAGGCTTCAAAAAAACAAGGACAAAGGTGAAACCACCAAGGAAAACCCACTTTGGCTACACAACAAATCTCACAGCCATTTGTTTCTGGAACATCCAGTTATTTCAGAGCCAAATCACAATTCCCTTGCCAATTTCTTTTACTCCCAAGAAGCCATGCACAATGTTTATGATTCTGCATCCCTGCTCCTGGGTGCAAACAAACAGGTCAGAGTTTGGAAGAGGCCCTCCTGTGTTCCCTGAGATAGGAAGGAGGAAAGAAACAGAATGGGTCACTGGTGTTGAAACAGCCAGAGTCAGACCCACCCCCAGGGACGTGCAGCTCAAGGCAGCCAGCCTGGAGAAAGTTAGCTAATGCTGGAGCCACAGGTCTCACAGAATCCCCAGGTTAGGGACAGGGATTGAGGCTGAGAGGCTTTTCATGTGAGGTTCACATTCATAGGGCAAGGAAGCAGAAGGACTGAGTGGCCAGGGTAGGGGACAGAGGTTCCACAAGAAGCAGGCATATGACAGGTATGAACCTCGGGAGCCCACTGTTCAGAAACCTAGAGAATGTCACAGCAGTGGTCTACACAGACACTACTCTGAAGCCACGAAGCCACTGACTTGCTGAGAGTCGAACACTCGGCTTGCTCTACCGGCTTCCAGCTCCCATCTGCACCTCTGCTCTGCAGCCTTATCAACTTTGTTGGCTTTGCTCCCAGCTTGACCCTTGTTGACTTCCCAAGGGAAGTCTTGTTGTCAATGCTAGAGATAGAGCCCTGGGCCTCCTGCATGCTAGACAAGGTCTGTCTCCCTGAGCCACACCCTGAGCCTCAAGGGGGTGTTTTAATAGGCCACCCCAAGCTGCAGTGTCACATCTGGCAAGTGGGAGTGACCTGCAGCTTGGCCTGTACTGGTTACCTGCTGGGTGTCACCATCCGTGAAGGGCAGCTTGGTAGAGACATGGAACATGATCTCCCGGTCCCGGAAAGTGGTGTACACTGACTCCACCCCTGTCTGTCCATGGGTCACATCCAGGCCTCCTCGGAAACTGACATGAAACAGGGCAAGAGTAGGAGAGAAGGAGTGAGGTAAGATGGCATCTTGGTGACACTATGGACGTCTAGCAGACAGGTGGGTGAGAAGAGCTGAGGGCCAATGAGGGCATAAAATAGAGAGGTGTGGAGATCTGCTCTTCTGAACAGCCTAGCCTAGTGTTCTACTATCTGAAACCCATATGAAAGACAAAGTTGGGCCTGGTGGCCACATATTAGTAAGCCTAGCACTTTGGAGATCAAAACAAGATGACCCTGAATTTGAGGCCAGCCTTGGCTACCGAGTGAGACTTTGTCTTACAACACAACCAAATTAACTAACTAGCTAATTAAGTCTTCAAGACTTTGTTATGCATCCTCACAGGGCTGTTCAGTTGGGATGGCCATCCATTCATAACCCCATACAAACGCCTGGCCTAGCTTCCCAAAGCTCCCAAGGCTGGGCCTGAGCCTTTGTTCTATCCACATCATCAGTCAAGAGCCAGGACAGCCAGTCACTCCACTGGGTGTAGGTGAATCCACAGGACACTGCAAGACCTCAGAAGAAGGGACAGATGACCAGCTTTAAGCAGCCAGCTCCTGTAGAGACCAAACCCTTCCGTGTTTGTTTCATCCTAGGCAGGAAGGAGAGGCTGGGGAAAAACTGATGGCCTTCCAAGAGCCAGCCCTTCCCCCTTCACAGAGATGTGGCTGCCAGTCTGGAACCAGTCTTTAGCAACTGGGAGGGGCAAAAATAAACAGATGCTCCTCAGACCCATAGGGTCAAAAGGGCACTGCACTCAGATTCAAACCTGCTGGTCTGCACTGTTCTAATCCCCCGTGACCTTGGAGGTGCTATTCTGTCTACATTTATCTCCCTTTTTTATAGTGAAGGCACTGGAATCTTCTCCAGGTAAAGTCCCTGGCCCAGTATCTTAGGGCCTGTGGCAGAGGTGGAACTCTAACCCTCGTGTGACTGACTCCAGACAATAGTAGCGACTTCAAAATGAGAACATGGAGCAATGAGGGAGAGAAAAAGACAGAAAAGAGCAAAGGAAGACAGCAGTTGCCTACTGCAACTGGACTACATGTTTTTACACAAGATGTTAGGTGCTTGTCTTGGCTCCTGGGCAAGGCTGCTTAGGACTCTCAGCCACATACCAGCCACACCGCTGGATGGGTCTGAAATATTCCGAAATGTTGCCTTTTCTTAGGAAAACCAAGGCCAGAGTCTCCCAAACAATAGTCCTAATATTCTAGCTTTCCGTCCATTTAAAGGGCCATAGACTGTGGCACGCATTTCTGCCAAGACGGTTATTATGTTTGCGTGAAGTCTTAATTATCTGGTCTTTGAGCGTTGTCCAAATCGGGCCGTTTCCTTCCAAACGGCACGGGGTTCTCTTCTGCCTGCCAGGTGAGTGGTAGGGAAGGTGGATTCGTGTTGCTGCCAGTCTGAGCCAAATGTAATTAGAAAAGCAAACCATGGTAGGAGCTAGCTTAGCTAGCTTCCTGGGCCACTGCCTCCCAGCCAACCTGTCATGAAGGATTATCCCTAGACCACTGAGTCCTCAGGAATTCAGACAGGTACATGAGCAAGGGTTCAGAAGTTGGAAATGTCCCAGAGTTCCCCCAGGACAGAGCTGTCCCCGGTCCCCACCAAGGGCCTCAACCATAGATGTTGCAGGCCCCTGACAAAACTCACCCTTTGAAATCCTGCAGTGTGATGGTGTCCCCCAGGAGATCCAAAAACTCCTTGAAAGCTGGACTCTCCTCATTGTTCCCAAATAGCTCCTCTTCCAGGGTCTAGAAGAAACACAGGGGCCACGGAAGGAATGAGATGAAGATGTCTGGGTATAGAGTGGAAGGGTTTTCCACCCTCTGGGTCCCTTTCTCCTTTCGTTCCTGTAGTCCAGTACATTTTCCATAGCTGTCCTAAGGTAGGAGATGTGTTAATGGAAGAGGACTCTGCAGGGCTGGGTGCTGTCCCTGAATGAAGAGGCCTTGGAGTCCAGCAGAGGTCAGAGCACAACTCTTAGACTCCACACCAAAAACATGACCCAAAGTGAAGGACCAGTCAATCATTGGCATCCAAAGAGACTCTAGAAAGAGCTCTTAAAACACAGCGGGTAGCACACTCCTTTAATCCCTGCACTCAGAAGGCAGAGGTAGGCAGAACTCTGTGAATTCGAGGCCAGTGGGTCTACAAAGCAAATTCTAGGGTAGCTGGGGCTATACTGTGAGACCCTGTCTCAAAACAAAAATTGTATAATAATCAAACCAACAATAATACCTCAAGAACAAGTGTGGGTGAGGTTACAGAGAACTCTAGACCTGTGTTCACGGTTCCTTGACAGGAGTGTGAACAGGGAAGATACTCTGTCAACAGTATGTCAGTTCATCAGAAGGCTAACCACTGGAGCAATCCTCCCCCAGGTATACACTCAAGAGACATCAAAATGTATGGAGAAAAAACTTGTACATGAATATCAAGAGCAGCACTGTACATAACCCACAAGTGGAAACAACTCAGGTATCTGTCAACCAATGAACAGATTCTTTAAAATGTGGTATATCTACTCAATGGAACACTATTTGACCATAAACAAGGAAGAGATACATGTTACAACATAGATGAACCCGGAGAACATTTATCTAGGTGAAAGAAACAAGTCAAAAATGTCACATATAAAATATTCTTCCACTTCTCGAAGGTCCAGAATAGACAAATCCAGAGGACCAGAAGGCAGACAATTTTGAGAGAGATTCTCACTATGTAGCCCAGGCTGGCCTTGAATTTGGTATCTTCCAGGAGCTAAAGGAAGGGGACAGAAGAGAGACTGCCCGTGGGTGTGGGGTTTCTTTGAAGAGCAATGAGCACACCCTACAATTAGAACATTATTGCTGTGCCACTGTGACCACAGCCACCTGCGGACATACTTCTTGCTGTTCTTACTGTGAGCTGCACGGGGTAAGAATTATAGATCAGTAAAGCTTTAATAAAAACAGTATGAAAAAATTACTATTAGAAAATGGTCAAAAGACACAGGCAGACATCATACCTAAATGGACACGCAGACGACAACCAGCACCTGGAAAGGTGGTCAGCATCATTAGCCGGCAGGGAAATGCAGACCAGAACAACAATGTGGAACACCACGCATGCACCAAGAGGGTAAATTCAAAGCCAGCAGCACCGAATCTGGCTCGGATGCAGAAAAGCTGGATCCCCCACACACTGATGGGAAAACAATCACTCCGGAAAATGGTCTGGCGGCTACCCATGCAATTTACCACGTGACCAGAATTTATACAGCTAGGCAATTGTCCCAGAGAAATGAAACCATGGGTTCAAAAGCCCAAATCCTACATAAAAGTGTCTACAGTAGTTCTAGTCGTAATTCCCCAAAGCTGGAAACCACCCTGACTGATGTTTTAGTGACTGGAGAGCGAGGTACCATGGACTCCGACTCAGCAATAAAAACAGTCCCTAAGCCAGGCGTGGTGACACACACCTGAAATCCCAGCACTCGGGAAGGTACCAAGTTCAAGGCCAGCCTGGGCCACACAGTGAGAATCTATCACAAAATAATGGAAGGAGAGAGGAAAAGGAGGAAATAAACAAGAAAGGGGGAAGGAAGACGGGACAGAGGGAGAAAGGGCGACAAGAAAGAAAGAAAGTCAGGACATACTTGAGAAGCTGGATAAGCTGCTGACAGAACAGCCCTAAAGGTGTTTACTAAGAAGTTGATAGCTAATGAAGATGCGACACGCCATATCAGTGCAGCGCTATCAGTGTGAAATAAACATGGAGGACAAATAAATGGCTGCCAATGGTTAGGAACTGGAGGGCAGAAGAGCAGAGGTGGGGGAGGGGAAGACGGGTGACTATAAAAGGAAAATATAAGGCCTTGTCATGAGAATATGTTTCTTGACTGTGGAACCTACACATGAATAAAACAACATGGAAATACACACACACACACACACACACCATCCATGACACACATATACCACATACAAATAAATCCATGTAAGGGGCCTGCAAGAGGGCTCAACAGGTAAGGGCACTTGCTGCCAACCCTGACAATCTAAATTCAACTCCTAGACCCACCTAGTGTAGAGAACTGACTCCTGAAAGTTGTCCTCTGATCTCTGAATGCATACAGCAACAGATGATAGGCACAGATGGATAGACAGAAAGACAGAAAGAAGGATGATAGGTATATAAACAGACACACAGACAGGTGTTTTTAAGTCCACATGAATTAGGAAAGCCAGAGTAGTATTTAGATTATGTCAGAAATCCTAGTTGTCATACACACACACACACACACACACACACACACACACACACACAAACACACACACAAACACAAACCTGCCCTCATTTCATAGCAAGGGACAGTGATGATGGCTTTCTGGATAGAGTAGCATTCTATAATTTCCTTTCTAAATAAAAGCCCCTAGGGGCTTGCAGCGTGGAAAAACACTCCCTAGCACATGTAAAGCTCCGGGTTTGAACCCCAGCACCATGAAAATACATAAGTAAATGAATACACCTAGATTTTAAAATGTTTGTAGGAAAATGGGAGTTAATAATACAGCAAAGAAAAGCCTGTGGTGCAGAGCCTGAGTGAGGTCTGTAAGTGCGTGACGTGAATGCTGCTGTTCCACAGGAGGCAGCTAACGTTAGCACAGGGGCCAAGACTAGCCTGCTTCCTCTTTTCCTAAATAAAGTTTTATTAGAACACAACCAGCCCAACTCTTTCCGTGTGTGTGTGTGTGTGTGTGTGTGTGTGTGTGTGTGTGTGTGTGTGTGTCTGCTTCTGCAAGCCGAATGCAGTGGTTGTGGCAGAACCCCACCCAAAGCTCACAGTCTGAAGAGTCTACCCTGCAGTTTACTGAGATTACCAGTTCTGATCTTCAGCATGTCAGAAAGGTGTTGTCACTACAGGCTGTATGGCGGCGATGTGTGGGAGAGCAGCTGCTCCAAGGCAAGCTACATCTCCACTAGGAAACAATCTAGTGTGCCTTCTGGGGCTGGCGCCGCTCTCCCTGGATTCACACCCAGCATGGTTATTATCATCATCTTTGTTTTTGTACAGCTCTTGAGCTTGACCATGCACTCAGGGAGGAGGCCTTAGTCATCACTGTATCATCCATGGTGCTTAGCACAGTACATGACAAACAGGACAGCTTAGGTGAGGCTTATTAATATCCAAAAACCAGGGTAGGGCTTTAATGCAACAAATGTTCATATTAAATGTCCTCCGGCTGTAGGTTTGCAAAGCGACAAGCTGCCTAGCATTCTTTTTAAGTATGCTGTCTCCCTGGCTTCTCAGCCGCACTGGGCACACAAACAATACACGCGCTCCTTATGAGAGATGGATGGTTAATATTCAATAATTACAACTTTTGCTGGAACATTGGGTTGTAATCACCTTGTGAGATATGCTTTGGTTAAGTTTCACAAGCAAAGAACTTTAATTACAGGGGTCATAGTAGCTGAGATGTAAGAAATAAAGATGTTAATTTGTGGAAATCATTACAGTGGCAACCTGAATCGTCTCCCTTAAACTGTGAGATGCATCTGCGCCAGCCTTTCAGCCCCGAAACTCTTCACCCAATTAGTGCTTTGAAGCAGACCTGTCTTTCGTGGTCTAATATCTTCAGACAAAGAAACCAGCTAACCAAGAAAGAGATGGCCACACAAAAAACCCCACGGGACATCAATGGCTTGCTATTAGGAGAGCCGGGGCACTTGGATACAAAGGAAATGAGTGTGGAATCTCTTCACAGAACCAAATGAGGAAACAGTGGGACATTCATTCTGCTTGGGATGTTAGTAAATCTTCATGGGAGAAAACAGATAAGGAAGACGGAAAGTGTGTGGTCAAATTGACCATGAAAACCTCGAAGTTCAACCAAGGTACAAATAGATCTTTGCCTGTTTAGAATGTTTCTCTACGGCAGACACCCACACGCGAGATTTGGCTCAAAAACACTTCACTAGACTGCATCTCACAGAACCCCACTTTAAGAAAGATGATTTTAGCCAATAACGCCAAAGAAGCATGTGAGGTGTTACGAGAGACAGAAGGAGGCAGCAGTGGGGTGCAGGGGAAACGTTTATCTTTAACCAGTTTTAACAACTGACTTCCCAATGGAGCAAATGAAGCCTTGGTCTCTTCTAATCTCCATGGTAAATATTTCCAGCATGACTGACTTCATCCTGCCAACATGACATTGCTGGGCTCCAACGCCCCACTGAATGAGGAGAAAATGCTCATTTCCCATTGGGAGAAGGTGAGAAAAGAGTAGCTTAGGCTAACCCATTCCCTCTCTCTTGTTGGAGTTTTCCTGTGGTTGATAGCTCACAGATAAATATAAGATGAAGGCGTGAGGAAGCATTAGGCTTTACTGTGAAGAATTACACCACCATCTACAAAACTCCCCAGCCTTTTTGTAAAGTTGCCTCCCTTGAACATTCAGCTCCCTCCAATCCAATTCATGCTTTAAATGTGACAACTGTATTCAGAGCATTTACTAACCACAGAGATACTTACACACCCACGTCTACAACCACGCTGCTCACAATAGCCAGGAAATGAAACCAGCCTAGATGTCTATCAGCAGATGAATGGGTAAATAGCGCACAATGGGATTTTATGCAACAGTGAAGAAAACTGAAATTATGACATTTGCAGGAAAATGGATGCAACAGAAAAACATACGTAAAGTAAAATAATCCAGACTCAGGAAGACAAACACGGCAGATGTGGCACCTGAATTTAAGAAATTACATGTATCTGCCAGGCATGGTAGTTGGTGCACACCTTTAATCCCAGCACTCAAGAAGAGGCAAGCAGGTTTCTGAATTCAAGACCAGCCTGGTCTATATCGTAAGTTTCAGGCTAGCCAAGGCATAGCGAAACTCTGTCTAAACTGAAAAAAAAAATTATGTGTATGCTCATAATTTATGTGTACACTCATATGTGTGTGTATACTCATGTGTGTGTTACTCATGTATGTATGTGTTCATATGTGTGTACTTATATTGTATGTGTGTACTCATGTGTGTGTCCTCATATATGTGTATGCGTATACTCATATGTGTGTGTATTCATGTATGTGTGTGTGCTCATATATATGTGTATTCATATGTGTGTACTCATGTATGTGTATGTGTTCATATGTGTGTACTCATATTGTATGTGTATACTCACTATGTGTGTACTCATGTGTGTTCTCATATATGTATATGTGTGCTCATGTGTGTGTACTAATATATATATACTCATATATGTGTATGTGTTCTCACATGTGTGTGTACTCATGTATGTATGTGTTCATGGTCTTGAGAGAGGAAGAGATCTCAACGAAGGCAGCAAACAGTGGAGAATGAAGCATGTGTAACAAGAGAGCAGAAGGAAGACCTGACTGGGAGGTAAGGGAACCAGCTGAATCCCAGGAGAGCAGTGGGGGACAGAAACAAAGCAGGACAAAATGGATTAACACAGGTAGGAAGATACCAAGATTAGTTTAGCATACTAAGCTAAAATAAGAATACATAAATGTTTCCATTGGAACGAGAGAGGTGGGGCTGGAGAGATGACTCTGTGGTCAAGAACATCTGCTGTATTTGCAGAGGACCTGAATTTAGTTCCCTGCACCCAGATCTGATGGTTCACACCTGTGATAACTCCAGTTCCTGAGAATCTAACTCCCTCTTCTGGACCTCATGGGCACATGCATTCACACGTGCACATACCCATACAAAACCACATGCAGATATGCTCGTAATTAAAAATAAAACATACCTTATAAAAGAAAAGAAAAAAGAATCTATCTCAGGTCTCCTGCACTTGAGGTGGGGAAGTAACAGAGCCATGACGAAGAGGCTTCAATGACCAATGTGAACGATGGTGCTTACCTGCCTGGCTTTCTGATAAATAACCCCAAACTTGAAAGTGTTGTTGACATCATGCTCATCATAGGACACAATCATCTGAGAGGCCTAAAAAAATGGAAAAGAAACAAAAACAAGGTTGACATCAATAGGAGGCAAGGGAAGACAGAAAAGGCCTGCCCACTTCGGCAGTGTAGACCCAGACAGGAGACAGCCACACACAGCAGAGGAGAAGCAAAGAGCTCGTCCGTGTCAGGCTCCCTCCGCACTAGCCAACCTCCCATTCAGATCCTGCCCGGATGTGTCAGCCACAGCTGAGACATAAGGAATTCGCTTTACCCCACAGTTCTATGCATGCTGTATTTAAAAATTAAAGCTAAACCCCCATGAAAACAGCCAGCGAGGATGGCTCTGCTCTGATTCGAACTCTTCAGAAATGTAAGTTTGAGCAAGTCGCTGTTCCTACCAGGAGTTAGCCTATAAAATGAGTGCGCTCTGAGAAGATGTTAAAAGGAAAAGAAGAAGGAAGGAGGGAGGGAAGGAGGGAGAGAGGGAGGGGAGGGGCTGGCCACAGGTTCTAGCTAACTTCCATTTTGCCTCACAAAACTGGTCCCTGAGGTCAGAAACACTGAAGTCTAACTCTGAACCCACTGCTTGGAACTATGTAGTGTTCAGTGACCATCCAACCTCTCTATGCTTCAGCTCCTTCCTCTATCAAAGGCTAATGTGGAATTTCAGAGATGTAAGGGACTGGGCACAAATACGGAGCACCCAGCAGCTGCCACTGTCTTACCATCTACAGAGAAAATATCGGAGCTCAGCCATTTATGAGAAGAGCACCTGAGTGCTATGGGGAACGTCTACAACACAAAGAAGGCTATGGGAAGAAACCTGGCTCGGCTTGACTGGAATATGGGCCTGTGATGGGATGCCATTCCGCTATACCTCTGCAAAGGCCTCGGCTGTCTGAGGAAAGGGGTGCTCCTTGGCTCTCCCAGTGCTGCCTGGGTGAGCCAAAGAGTAAACAGCTGCCCTGTTACTGCCCTGCAAAAAAGCAGTGGGCCATGGAGATGTTCCAAGGAACATTGTAAACTCTGCACACATGAAAACACACACACACACGCACACACACACGCACACTCACATGCACACCATACTCCTCACCCAGATTCACATCACAGCCAGACATCAGACAGACAGCATGAAGTACAGCTGCTCTTCTGTTACCACCAGGCCCCTCAGGCTTCCCAAGACAGACGTATAATATAAATGATTTAAGTGAGCATCCTGGAGCCTCCCCATGGACACGATTGTGACGAGGACTGCCAAACCTGAGTTCAGTTAGGCCCTTTTGATGGAGTTTTACTGGTTGCTAAGCCTTACTGGTTCAGCTTTGACTCCAAGGGCAGGTCAGCCTGAACAACACAAATCATTCTCTGGAGTGCAGCACCTTGCTAGCTACAAAGAGGTATCTCAGAGAAATGTTCTGTACAGCTAAGGACTCCACCACTAGCTCGTCCCTCACGGACACACAGACGACTCCAAGACGGTTGTGCCCAGTCATTGCAATTTAAGATGTGGTCGAGGGTGCTCTGAAGGCTGAAGTAGGATGTAGGTTTTGCTTCCCGACCAGAAATTTCATTTTTACATTTCCTGGTTGTCAGAGCTGAGACTTGGGAGGTGGACAGACTTGACCCCAGCAAACTTCAGCTGCAGCAGCGTTGACCACAGCGGAAGCCATAGTAGAAGCGCATCTCTGCTTCCATTTGCTCCACGAGCCTCTGCTAGCTTATGAAGCAGCAGCCAGTACTCCTGTGAGCAATTTCAAGCAATTCTCCACTGCGGGTGATTTAAGCACTGTTGTGCTGCACTTGCTGTGGACTGCATTTGCTGGTTTGTTTTGTTATTATTGCCTCTCCCCATGCTCATCCCCATACTAGAACTGGGGTCAAGTTCAGGCCAGTCATAGGAGGGTCAATATCAGGAAACAGCGGTTTATTGACTAAGGCAAGACTTAGGGAGCCTCAGAGCCGTAGTAACATGGGCAATGGGGACCCAAGGTTTGGCCTCTAACTTCCTAATGAGTTTCTTTCTGAGTTCTGTACCCCCATACCTCCACGATGTCAGGGTGAATGGCTTCCCAAGAATCGATCGAATATACCCAAGCCCAACACTGGCATCAGGGAAGTACATCTGGAGAGAGGCAGAAACTTCAAAGTTGCTACCCTCCTCCACCAACCTTCACAGCAGGCTAGGGACCTACTCAGTGGGGCTGGAAGCCCAGGAATGACTGGGTATGGTTTCCAGGGTACCAGTTTGTGGACGGATAAGTAAGAAATGAGGAAGACGTAGAAGACCATCATAGAGACCACACACGACCTCTCCATGATACAAGTAACCACCACCACCACCACCACCTCCCCGGAGTCCCAGATCCATGCCGAGCTAAAGAGCTATGGACAACTGCACCATAGGCACACACGCTACTCACCTTGGGGTACAAGACAGGGTTGAATTTCAGCCCCACTGCATCATCACAGAAAGCCTGAGCAGGTAGAGAAACACACGGGTCAAGAGCCATGCCTATAAAGTACACACAGGCTCCTGTGCCCACAGAGAAAAAGCATCATGGGTGGACAAAGCACACAAGTGCTCTTGCTCAGTAAGTGGACCCAGAACAGTCTACTAACCTTGCTAGGGTCTCACGATAAAGGGCACAAAATGAAGCCTAAGAAGCAATTCTATTCTGACTAGAAGACAATACCAAAACGCCATCAGCCTGCCCCCAACAAAAGGCACGACTCTGAAGGCATTCCTATTCTCAGAGTGGGGGCCGGCCAGCCTCCCTTCTGACCCCACTGTACGGACTCCATTCCAAGTTCCCAGTAACTCGTGCAGTGGCATGAGCCTCTGCTCTGTGACAGTCCCTCACTCATGGCAGGGCTGGATCCGGATCACCTCAGCCCAGCCCAGCCCCCACTCCTCCTCCGTGAAGGCTCCCTTAGCCAGCACCACCCTCCTACTTCTCCTGACTCCTGAAGAGTAGGCTGTTCCCCAAGCAGCTTAAGGGGCAAGGATGAGCCGAGACAGGTAGGGAAGATGATGGCAGCTGCTAAAAGCCACCTCACTCCATATAAGCAAAGAACAAAGCAGCCTTCTAGTTCCCAAAGTAGAGCCTGCACTCCCTCCCCAGAGCCAGCCCTGAGATGACAGGGCTTCCTTCCTTTAAATGTTGGCTCTTACCTTGGCGATCTGAGGGACACTGGGCAACTTGCTCAATCCAGCCAAGGGGATTCTCTCATGCACCGTCTTCAGTTTGGACCTGGTACAGATAAGGGTAAGGAGAGGGCAGCCATGAAAGAGTGGGTGGATGAAGTGGCTGAGGTCACACCAGACAGGGCTCCATGCTCCCATCCCTGGGAACAGACCTGACTCTCCGGCCGAGACTCCCAGTTCCGGAAAACAGACACCACACTAAAGATGGGAAAATAAACTCCTTCCTGTGTGCACCAGGGGTTGTAGACACTTAAAGCTCACACGGGGGTGGGGGTAGGGGAGGATGGCTAATGCAATTAGCTGCTTGCAAGGCCACCATTATTTTTTTGGTTTATGAGGGATTTTTTTGTTTTGTTTTGTTTTTAATTCTCCCAGTGAACTGGGCTCAGTTTCTAGATATATTTAGGTTTTGACATGCAAATGAACCTGTATAAAAGATAATCTAATATTTGAAAATCTGGATTTACTCAAAATATAAATGGGATGGAGTCTGCTTTAGAATGGGATTCGACATAAGACTCTAAATTTAGCCTGTTCCCTGATTCATTTAGCACATTATCAAAGCGCTGAATTTCACGGAACACTTTCTACATCTGCTTAGATCACCACATGATCTATAATCCGTTAACCTTGTGGGCTGTAACTCTGTTAAGCCATCTTTTCGTACCATGGGTGAAACTCCAAGTGTTTCTGATGTATGATTTTAATATTCTCCTGAATTTAATTGGATGTTTATTTAGATCATCCCATCTATGCTTCAAAAACAATGCTGGCCACCTTCACCACCTTCCTCCTCCTCCTCCTCCTCCTCCTCTCCTCCTCCTTCCTCCTCCTCCTCCTCCTCCTCTCCTCCCTTCTCCTTCTTCCTTCTTCCTTCTTCCTTCCTTCCTTCCTTCCTTCCTTCCTCCCTGTTCTTCATGTACCTCCCTTGCCAGGTTTCCATAACAAGGCACTATTCCAGCCAAACAAAATAGCAGGATAGCTTCCTGTCTTCTGAAAGGTGTGTGTGATGCATAAATTATTTTCCTTTCCTTTTTCTGTCCACTAAAGGTGTGCTATACTGTTTGTGTGAACTTGGACAGCTGTCCTTTCTAGGAGGCCCCTTTACTGTTCTTCAGTGGTAAGCATAGAGATTTCAACTCTTTATTGAATCATTTTGGATAATTTACGTTTTCCCATCCAAGCACTCATGACATACACTGATATGAAGTTGTTTTATGATCTCGGACTTTATTGTTAGCAGCTTAGCAGCTGCATCCCTCCCACATAGGGATAACTTTGTCTGTCCTCAGGCAGATTTTCCACTTCATTCTATAGTGCCGTGAGACTGGACCCAAGCTCTTACGTGTGTTCAGCCAGTATCTGTCACCCGGCTGCGTCCTTCCCGCTGTCTGTTCTTAGCCGAGCTTTACCTGCTTCAGCCTTAACACCTCTACCACACACGCTGTCTGCACCCCCACCCACACCCCTGGCTTGTCCTCGTCTTCCTCATCCCCTCCTTTCTCTCCCCTGTCATTATTTTCTTCCTGGCTTAGCAGCCTGCGTGTGTATTCATTTAGCCTTTCTTCCTTCTCACAAACACATCTGCAACTCTGCGTCCGTGTGAGCGCTGCCTCAGCTGCGTCCCACACGCTTTGATAGGTAGTGTTTTTATTGCCATCGTGTTCCAAATATTTTGTCAGTTCTTTGTGATTTCCTCTTCAGCCCACGGGTTATTTAAAGGGGCTTTTTCCAAATGCAAGATTATTTTCCCCTCCTGTGTTTTATTGTTGGTTTATAAATTAATTGTCATATTTGGGGAGCATAATCTATATGGTATTATTTTAAATTTGTGAACAATATATTCTCCCTTTCTACAGTCCATGTGGGCCCTAAAAGGATATATTTTTTTTTCTTTTGTTGACAGCAAAAATACAAGATTGAATCTATTTATTGTACTGTTCAAATCTTTTACAGGCCTTGCAATTTTATTCTGTTTTAGCCATTATTTTCTGAGAGATTTTTATCAGAATTTTCCACTAACCTGGGGCTTTTGTCTACTCCTCCCTAAATGTCTCTTGGTTCTTGCTTTAGAGTTTTTGTTGTTGTTCTGTTTTCTTGCAAGGGGATGAACCTACAATGGCTTCGCACATGCTAAGCAAGGCTTCTCTCATGAAGTCACCTCTGTAGCCCAGCTTCCTCCTTTCTAAACCTAAGACTACCTTGCCAAGGACATGCCCACAACCATTAATCCTCAGGGGCCTGTCCTCTTTCATTCATATATATGAATGGGTGTTTGGCCTGTTTTTATGTCTGTGCATCAAATGCATGCTGTGCCCACAGAGTCCAGAAGGAGATACCAGATTCCCCTTGAACTTGAGTTACAAATGATTGTGAGCTGCCATGTGGGTGCTGGAAATCGAACCCAGGTCCTCTTAACCACTGAGCCATCTCTCCAGCCTCCTGTCCTCTTAATTATAAGATATGCTAAGAGTCCAGCAAATAGCATCTTTCCATACTCTATCCTGAAGAAATTCAAAACAAAGTAAGGAGGAAGATTAGGCAGTGAGGAGCTGAAAACATTCTTCTGTTGCTAACAAAGACCTAGTGAGAACACAGGTCAGTGTGACCGTGAAACAGACTTAGCCAAATCTCAGAAATTACCTACATCACAGGTACTTCAAGGCATGGGGAAGACCCCTCTTGTGGGGAGGCTCAGGAGAAAACTCTACGAGGAAAGGGGAGAAGGAACATACTGCACATCAAGTTCCTGATTCAGAACAAAGCTATCTGAAACAGGGGAGAGAATCAGGAGAACCAGGAGTGCAACACAGCAGTGTTCCTACCACACAGTGGGAAACACTGGGAGTGGAGGAGAAACATTCCCAGGTGACAAAGACATTGCTTCTTTATGCCTAATGCTTTTTAAGTGAGACTCCACACTGTCTTGCTTTAATATTGCCATGCTGGCTTTCTTACTTATTTCCCTAGTGTGTCTTTACCCATTCCCTTACTCTAAACCTTTTCACGCCGTTGTCTCTTACAACAAAATACAGCTAGGATCTTAATCCAATCTGATTTTCTAATATTTTAGTGGATAGCTCAATCTTTTTTATTTATGGTAACTGCTAACATGTTTAGAATCACTTTGAGTCTGTCCTTTTATATTTTCTATGTTTTTTTTTCTTGTTTCTCTTCTCTAGCATTCCACTGAAGGAATGAGGTCCTGGTGTTTGTGGGTTTGTTTGCTTGATTTGGTTTTATTATCCTTTTTATCCCTCTGTATCCTGCATCTCCCAGAACATGTGTTAATCTCCCTCTCCCCTCCCCACCCCTGCTCCCAGCAGCCTCTGAAACTCTGTTGCCTATAGCCTCTGGAACTGTCCCATGCACACTTCATCTACAGACTTCTTCCCTCCTGTCAGCCTTGCTACTTTTGTTATAAATAAATACAAGTCCAGCCTTGCTTTTTTTTTTTTTTTTTTTTTTTTTTGTTTTTTTTTTTGGGGCTGGGGGTCGAACCCAGGGCCTTGCGCTTCCTTGGCAAGCGCTCTAACCACTGAGCTAAATCCCCAACCCCTCCAGCCTTGCTTTTAAACTTGCTAAAAAAAAAACCACTGCTTTGTCCCACTCAGCAATTAAACTTGTCAATACTATTTACCTATTTCTAGTTACTTTTTTATTTGCACCTCTTCTTCCAGGTTCCCTTTTCTTATGGCTAAAGTGTATCCTTCAGTAATTCTTCCAGGAAGACTCTGAGAGAAACACTGCTCTAATTACTTTTAATGTTTGAAAACAGTTTCATTTTTACTTCGATGATAAATGATAATATGAGTTAAAAGAATTCTTGTTTGCTGTTACAACACTTTAAAGATAGTATCCCAGTGCCCAACAACTATTACGGCCAAGGGGAAATCTGCTCTCCACCTAGATGTCAGCACCTCAGAGACTGTCTTTAACTCAAATAGCATCACCTTAGTTTAAGGTTTGATTTCTGTTGTTTCATTTAAACATGTCTACCCCTATTGTTGCATTCTGAAAACATGATATGCAGTATATCTGCGCTTTCTCCAGCTCTCACATAGTCACAGCACTGACTTCTGGGTAATTATTCACAACTGCGTCTACTTTTCCCTCAGGAACTCCCAAGACAAATGCAGAGAGTGTCCAGTCTGTTGTCCAGTCTTATCTTCTTTCCTTGCACTTAATCTCTTTATCTGCGAGATATCCTGGGTGGATTCCATGGGACAACCTCCCAGCTCACTCTTTGAACAGATTAGATTTTATCCTGTGCATTATGTTTATGTCAACAACTGCTTTTCGCTCTGATAATTCTAATTGTTCTCTAGATACACCCATGCGATCCAGATTCAATTCTCCAAGCAGCAGTTGACGGCCCCTTTGCCTTTTTTAAAGGTCTTAAACGTGTTTAAGTCGTTCTGAAAGCACACCACTATTTGCATTTCAGCAGCAGCAAATCCCTCTCCCATTTGTTGACATTTTGGCTGTCTCTTAATGTCAGTTTTCCCACGTATTTGGAACTATCCACCTACTTTTCTCTGTTCTCAGGACGAGCCATCCTGGTTTAGTTCCCACCATGGCCACTGATAGGTACAGTGCTGGAGGAGGCCACTCACATTGTACAACGGTAGCCTGGATCCTAACCTGAGTTTATCTGGCTCGGCTCAACTCGGCAGCCTCCTGACCCACCTCCCTGCTGGGGTCTTTCCTTTGTCCCAAACCATTCTCCTCATCCTAGCCAGTTCATTCATTCTCCATGCCTGATCGTGACAGCCTCTTCATTACTGTACTCTGGAGATTAAGAAGACAAAGGAGCTTACAAAATGTATGCATGATCTAGCCTTCCTCTACTCTCTAGGACAAACTTTTGATCCTACACCACTCTGACACACATCTCAGGGGCTTGAACCATTACCAGTAACTATCTTTGATGCTACCCCAAGTAACCTATGGAGATCCAAGTCCATGGAAGATGAGATGAGCAGGATTGAGAGGAAAAGAATGTTCAAAGCAGGAGCTGGGAGTGAAGTGCAGTGGCAGAGTGCTTGCCGAGCATGCACAGGCCATGGGGTGGATCTCCAGCACTCTGGCACATATCAGGTGCTAATTAAACGTTGAACATAGTATTACAGTTAATACTATAACTGCATAGCACATAGCACAATAACTATTCTTTACATTGCTAAGTGATTCTTTCTTGACCATCATAAGTATTCTTTATATTCTGCACAGATTTGAGTTTCTCTAGCCAGTACTTTGCTTAAAACATTCTCTTATATTCATAAACATTGGACCCTATTTTCTTCCTTTTCTTACAAATTGACCTTTCATTTGCCTGTTTGTTAAGGATCTTCTAAACATTAACAAGGTAGCTGAGAAGCCTTCCATTTTCTCCTATTTTCTTGAACAGCTCAAATAACACAAATCCTTTCCTTTAAAGTTTAAAATATCTACTACCGGTAAAACCTTCTAGAGCCAGGAACATGTGGAGAGAGGATTCTCCGAGAACTTTCCTAACTTATGCCACAGTTGTTGACGCACTTGAATTTTTAATCCCACGATCTTGAGGTAAACTTAGTGATGTGATCTTCCCTGGAAGGGCGTCTGTTTCTAATGGCATTTTCAGTTAAATGGCATATGCCGCATACAACATTCATTAATAACCACTTAACCACCACATCTGTAACTATTATTTTAGAGATTCATTTATTTTTATTTTATGTGTATGAGGTTTGCCTGAATGTTTGTACGGGCACCACATGTGGCCTAGAGGCCAAAAGAGGACATCGGATCTCATGAGGCTGGAGGTATAAATGGTTGCAAGCTGCCACATGGGTGCTGGGAATCCAAATCCTCTGGAAGAGCAGCCAGCTCTTCTTAACCACTGAGCCATCTCTCTGGTCCCAACTATGTATCTTTTAGGTCTATTTTTGTTTACTTTTATATTAAATATATATATACAATTTAATTGGAAGTGTTTTTTAATGTTTTTGTCTCTACATATATGTTTTGTGTGTGTTTATCTATACTGAGAATGAGATACAGTCCTTACCTACCCCAGGCTGGTCTCCAACTCCACTTACTATAGGCAAGAATGAGCTCGAACTCCTGGTCTTCCTGACTTTACCTCCCAAATGCTGGGTTAACAAACATGTACTAACATAACTAGCTTCTTTGTCTCTGTATTTGACTAGATATTAATCTATCTTGCTTTGATTTCCCTGGTAGAGGCTGTGATTTGATAACCAAGACTTACATGCTTTCATTCTAATTATTTTTTCCCACATTAATCTTTATTCATCCCTTCCTCTTGCTTTCTTAGAGAACAGCATTGATAATTCTCTGTCATTATCCAGAAGCTATGATATGTGGGGCCCAGACTCACTAGGGCACATAAGTACTCAATTATTTTAACAATTTCCTCACACATGAGGGGGATGAAACACCGAGAGGTCGCTAATAACAACTATCTAGTCACTTGCAAATATCATTTTTTAATTCAGCAATAAGCTGGGTAAAGCAATATATTTTCTTCTAATTATGGCTTTGAATACAACTTATGTTATAAATGGCATTTCCTTTTTTAATGTCTGGGTGTTTTGCTTGTGTGTATGACTATGCACCATGTGTGTGCCTGGTACCTTGGAGACCAAGAGAATGTGTTAGAAGCCCTGGAATAGAGAGAGAGCCACAACGTGGGTGCTGAGAATTGAACCTGGTTCCTCTTGAAGAACAGCCATTGCTCTTAACCTCTAAGTTACCTCAACCCCTAAATATCATTACTTTACAGATGTCCCACTACTTTGTGGCTTTGACTTCCTCTCTGGCCTAAAAAGTACTTAGAAATTTATTGAGATTATTCCTAAATGGCTAAGTGAATTTTCAAAGTCATAGAATTTTGCTATGAATTTCTAGTTTTATTGTCAAAACGTAGGTGAATGTGTGCAGCAGAGAGCTTACCTCGTGAAGCCCATTTAGACTTGCTCCACAGGTCAAAGCTGCTCAGCATACTTGTCAGAACTACTTACAAGACTTTTAAAATAGAAATGTCAAGCAACAATCTAATTTAAAAGTGCACAAGCCTTATGAACAGAACTCACGGCAAATACACGCAGGTGGTCCTTAAATACAGGAAGAGATGCCCGAGAAGGGTAGGCATCCCCACAACATGCAGAGGCTGTCGGCATGCTTGTCTCGTGTTTTAGGCTGGAGAGCTGGTCACTAAAAATCCCAGACGCCAAATGAAATAATCCAGAGGTCTATGCTGGGACAGTCGTCCCTGCCGGCAAGAGAATATCATCCCTGCATAAGTCCTTCTTTGTGTCCCGTAAAGCTGCTAAGCCCTGAAGCCAATTTTTCCTGCCTAGCTTCCAACTGGCCTGGCAATTAGTCCAGGTCCACGCTGTGACTGTCCAGCTTCCTGGCCAGTGTGACGCTTCTCGTTACCTTTCTACCCTCTGGCTTCCTGTGGGAGAGCCACCTTTGTGCTTCCTGGTTCCTGGGGTTATCGGTTTCAAATAATTCTCTGGAGAAAGATATCTGGCTATTCATCCCCCAAAGAGCACCAGATTCTTCCAGAATCTCCTGTGGAGACTCACTATGTAGCCCAGGCCAGCCTCAAGCTCTTGGCCTGTGAAGTGCTACGATTATAAGCATGAGCCACCAGGGCCCAACTCAGAGTCTCCAATTACAACCATTCCATTGCTCTCTGGGAAAGGAGAATCAAGCTTCAACTCTGTGTCACCTACATTTGGGTCCTAACTGTCCTGTAGGATAAAACCAGTGTGTGTGTGTGTGTGTGTGTGTGTGTGTGTGTGTGTGTGTGTGTGAAGGTGTGTGCTGTGTGCCTAACACCTTTCTCTAGCTTTTGCCCTGGTAAATATTTCATCTGGGATATATGGGATAAACACTAAAATAACAGAGCTTTGGGGAGCTAGGCAAGGTGGTTCACACCTTCAATCCCAACACTCAGAAGCCTGGGGCAGGAGGATTATGAGCTGGAAGCTAGTCTCGACCACACAGCGGGCTCCAGGCCAGTCTGCAGACCCAGCTTCAAAAAAAGTCAAAAAAGAAAGAAAAATGAAAAGGTCCTTAGGATCAGTTGTCACCTCAGAAATCCCATGTAATCTTGGTCTGGTTTTTACTAAGGAAGGGAGGGAGGGAGGGAGGGAGGGAGGGAGGGAGGGAGGGAGGGAGAATTGTGTTTAGCAGAAGTACATCTAAAGGAGATCCTCTTTAGGGTCCAGGAACTACCTAGTTGTGAAACTGTTTAACTGACTCTTCTACACCTTGCAAACCTGCTGTCTACCCAGGTCAACACTTGCATAGGCAATGGCTTTCTTTCCAAAGAAGGTCCTGCTCAGTTGGCAAAGAACAGGCTTCAGCCGTCCAGCCCCAGGAGCTTGTCCCCTTGCATCACCAAGATGCAAACCAAAGCTGGGCATATGCAAACAACTTCCTCAAATACCTCCTCCCAAAGGAGGGTTATACATTTCCTTGTATGTTCCCATATTGAGAGCTTAAGATTTGGGGCAGAAAAAAAAAATGTTATTCCGGGGGCTGAGGAGATGGCTCAGTCTGTAAAGTACTTGCCACTCAAGCAATGTGGAGCTGATTGCAAATTCCCAGCACCTGACTAAAACCCTAGGCATCGTGCTGTGTGCCTGTGATCCTAGCACCAGGAAGGCAGACACAGGAGGATCCCTGTAACTTACAGGTCAACCAGACCTGATGAACTGGTAAACTCCAGATTCCCTGAGACCCTGTGTCCAAAACCACTGGCTCCACATACACATGTGCACCCATATGTGCACACACATATACCCACACATGTGCACACCCAGACACAACCCACAGAGCAGAAAAGAAAGCTATTTTCCCTATCTTCAAATACCTCCCAGTGTTTCCGATTACACTCAACACGGATCCTCCGGACTCCACCACAGGGACCGAGATAAACACACAGATTCATTCGGGCTCCTATAGCGTCCTAGGCAAATGACTAGAATAACGCTTGTGACATATATTAAAATCCTGCTTCTCTCTTGTGAGACTGTAAGCCTCTGGGGAACAGGAACCAAGACTCAGATGTGGCTGTCCCTAGCACTCATCACAGTTTCTGGTTTAAGGGAACTCAGCAAACTGTATTAGTTGAAGCAAATGGAAACCGGTTCTAGTTCTCTCGCTCGAGATTCAGAGGGAAGGACCCTGGTGTCGATAGTCCTGCTGTAGATAACACTCCAGCACAAGGACCAGAGCACGCACCACCTTCCCTAGGTGGCTTGCAGGGGGAACAACCTGGCCAACTCTCTCCCAGAACATGGGCTGTGACCCACCCCTGTGAGCCACACTGAGCTATCCCTATTCTGTCCTTCATCTCCTCAGAGTCTCAGCTCCTCCTAAGAAAAGACTGGAAAGTTCCAGAAGTTCTGGCCTAGGTGACCCTGAGGCTCAGACAGCTGGCAGGAACAGGGCTGCAGGAATCTCCTGCTGCCTGACAACATCATACACAGCTCCCAGATTCCAGCAGCTCTGTCCCTCCTGTACAACCAGATCAGACTGGTCAGTCTGGTACTTCTGCCCTCCCCCACCCCATCTTCCTTAATGTCAGCTCTGCCTGGGAGAGGCGTGGTCAGGCCTAGCGTTGCAACCCTACCTGAGGATGATCCGAAGGTACTCGATGCCCTCAGCTTCCTCGCATTTGATGGACAGGATCAAATTCCCCAGGCTGCTGCCAGTACAGTAAAAGTTTAGATGATCCTAGAAACAGAAACTAGACATGAGCCTCCAGACACAGCCCTCATATCACCTCCTTCTCCTGAAGGGAGAAGTCCCACAGAAAGGAGGAAGAGAGAGATGCTATTGCTGCAGCAGTGATGACCGTGATGGTGATGATGACTGAGAAAAGGAGGAGGAGGAGGAGGAGGAGGAGGAGGAAGGAGGAGGAGGAGGAGGAGGAGGAGGAGGAGGAGGAAGAGGAAATAATATCAGTAGCTGCCAACCACCAAGTCCTCAGGATGTGCCAGGCACCATCTCATGACCTTAGTACCCACTCCCCTCTTCAATCCTGACCACAGCTTTGTGTAGGAGATGATGTTGCTATCCCAATTCCAACCACACAACCGCTTGCTGACAGAGCCAGGCACCACCCCACATCTGGCTGAACTCTCCAGTTCTCTTCACTACCTGATGCTGAGTTCACTTTCTCACCCAGAGAGCAACTCTACGCAATCCAAACAGTAGAAGAAAGCGAGGAGGAACCCAAGCAGAATGACGGTCCCTCTTCACAAGAGAGGCTCTCCCTGGCTTCCTGGAGCCCACCTCCCAGGCTCACCATGTTCCCAATGAGGCTATGGGTGCTACCCTTAAACTGCACCCTCTAAAGTTCAGTAAGGTTTGGATATAACCTCTTTCAGGTGAGACTGCAAAGCTATCTTAGGCTAGAGATCTCTAGACGCTTCCCTTGGGACTGTGGGGAATATACCAAGTCTGAATGACAAGAGTGTCTTTAAGAAAATGTAACATCGTTGTTAAACAGTCAGTTTCATGGGACACCATCCAAACTGAGTACCCAGCAGACCACCCTGACAGAGAGCCTGAGAGATGGGCACTGTGCGAATATAAACAGTCATCCAAGCAAGGAGGACATAGTTTGCCTTGAACCGTTAAAACTCTGTCCCATCCTCCTGCATC